>NW_020529120.1:0-40112 GCF_003368295.1 Carassius auratus
TAGTCTGCTCACTAAAAAGAGTCTTTGTCAGAAGTCAGATTTGAACCCAAGGCACATTTGGAGGCTGGAAAGGACAGTTTCATCACTAGAGTTGGTTAGAGGCTAAGTAAAGTGTCCAAACTGTAGAATTTACTCTCTAAACGTTGATTCCAAGTCAGCTGACTTCAAAAGATCCATTGTCAGAAGTGGGATTTGAACCACGCCTCCATTTGGAGACCAGAAACCTCAGCAACTGAGAAGGGGGATGTGTCTTGAGTCTGGCGCCTTAGACACTCGGCCATTCTGACATATTCTACAAGTATTGAGATGCAATTCTATCAGTGAAGTTGTTCAGATGGCATAATAAAGGATGTAAAATATATTATTTGTTGTCTCATAATTAATTCCATTTCTATTTCTAGTCTAGTCATTCCAAAAGAGCATTTGTCAGAAGTGTGAGTAGATCCCGCACCTCCATTGAGGAATCAGAAAACTCAGCAACTGAGAGGGGTGAAAATTCTTGAGTTTGGCGCCTTGGAGCACTGTGCCTTTTTGACATATTCACCAAATAACTGAAGTGCAATTCTCACAGTGAAGTTGGTCAGATGGAAAAAATAAAGGATCCAAATATATATATTTTTTGATTGTCTCCTAATTAGTTACAATTGTATTTCTAGTCTGCTCACTACAAAAGAGTCTTTGTCAGAAGTCCGATTTGAATCCAAGGCTACATTTGGAGGCTGGAAAGGACAGTTTTATCACTAGAGCTGGTTAGAAGCGAAGGAAAGTGTCCAAACTGTAGAATTAAATCTCTAAACGTTGATTGCAAGTCAGTTGACTTCAAAAGAACCATTGTCAGAAGTGGGATTTGAACCCACGCCTCCATTTGGAGACCAGAAACCTCAGCAACTGAGAAGGGGAATGTGTCTTGAGTCTGGCGCCTTAGACCACTCGGCCATTCTGACATATTCTGCAATAGTTGAGGTGAAATTCTATCAGTGAAGTTCTTCAGATGTCATAATAAAGGATGTAAAATATATTATTTGTTGTCTCATAATTAATTCCATTTCTATTTCTAGTCTAATCATTCCAAAAGAGCATTTGTCAGAAGTGTGAGTAGATCCCGCACCTCCATTGGGGAATCAGAAAACTCAGCAACTGAGAGGGGTGAAAATTCTTGAGTTTGGCGCCTTGGAGCACTGTGCCTTTTTGACATATTCACCCAAATAACTGAAGTGCAATTCTCACAGTGAAGTTGGTCAGATGGAAAAAATAAAGGATCCAAATATATATATTTTTGATTGTCTCATAATTAGTTACAATTGTATTTCTAGTCTGCTCACTAAAAAAGAGTCTTTGTCAGAAGTCAGATTTGAACCCAAGGCTACATTTGGAGGCTGGAAAGGACAGTTTCATCACTAGAGTTGGTTAGAGGCTAAGTAAAGTGTCCAAACTGTAGAATTTACTCTCTAAACGTTGATTCCAAGTCAGCTGACTTCAAAAGATCCATTGTCAGAAGTGGGATTTGAACCCACGCCTCCATTTGGAGACCAGAAACCTCAGCAACTGAGAAGGGGGATGTGTCTTGAGTCTGGTGCCTTAGACCACTCGGCCATTCTGACATATTCTACAAGTAATTGAGATGCAATTCTATCAGTGAAGTTGTTCAGATGGCATAATAAAGGATGTAAAATATATTATTTGTTGTCTCATAATTAATTCCATTTCTATTTCTAGTCTAGTCATTCCAAAAGAGCATTTGTCAGAAGTGTGAGTAGATCCCGCACCTCCATTGGGGAATCAGAAAACTCAGCAACTGAGAGGGGTGAAAATTCTTGAGTTTGGCGCCTTGGAGCACTGTGCCTTTTTGACATATTCACCCAAATAACTGAAGTGCAATTCTCACAGTGAAGTTGGTCAGATGGAAAAAATAAAGGATCCAAATATATATATTTTTGATTGTCTCATAATTAGTTACAATTATATTTCTAGTCTGCTCACTACAAAAGAGTCTTTGTCAGAAGTCCGATTTGAACCCAAGGCTACATTTGGAGGCTGGAAAGGACAGTTTAATCACTAGAGCTGGTTAGAAGCGAAGGAAAGTGTCCAAACTGTAGAATTTACTCTCTAAACGTTGATTCCAAGTCAGTTGACTTCAAAAGATCCATTGTCAGAATTGGGATTTGAACCCACGCCTCCATTTGGAGACCAGAAACCTCAGCAACTGAGAAGGGGGATGTGTCTTGAGTCTGGCGCCTTAGACCACTCGGCCATTCTGACATATTCTGCAAGTAGTTGAGGTGCAATTCTATCAGTGAAGTTGTTCAGATGGCATAATAAAGGATGTAAAATATATTATTTGTTGTCTCATAATTAATTCCATTTCTATTTCTAGTCTAGTCATTCCAAAAGAGCATTTGTCAGAAGTGTGAGTAGATCCCGCACCTCCATTGGGGTATCAGAAAACTCAGCAACTGAGAGGGGTGAAAATTCTTGAGTTTGGCGCCTTGGAGCACTGTGCCTTTTTGACATATTCACCCAAATAACTGAAGTGCAATTCCCACAGTGAAGTTGGTCAGATGGAAAAAATAAAGGATCCAAATATATATATTTTTGATTGTCTCATAATTAGTTACAATTGTATTTCTAGTCTGCTCACTAAAAAAGAGTCTTTGTCAGAAGTCAGATTTGAACACAAGGCTACATTTGGAGGCTGGAAAGGACAGTTTCATCACTAGAGTTGGTTAGAGGCTAAGTAAAGTGTCCAAACTGTAGAATTTACTCTCTAAACGTTGATTGCAAGTCAGCTGACTTCAAAAGATCCATTGTCAGAAGTGGGATTTGAACCCACGCCTCCATTTGGAGACCAGAAACCTCAGCAACTGAGAAGGGGGATGTGTCTTGAGTCTGGCGCCTTAGACCACTCGGCCATTCTGACATATTCTACAAGTAATTGAGATGCAATTCTATCAGTGAAGTTGTTCAGATGGCATAATAAAGGATGTAAAATATATTATTTGTTGTCTCATAATTAATTCCATTTCTATTTCTAGTCTAGTCATTCCAAAAGAGCATTTGTCAGAAGTGTGAGTAGATCCCGCACCTCCATTGGGGAATCAGAAAACTCAGCAACTGAGAGGGGTGAAAATTCTTGAGTTTGGCGCCTTGGATCACTGTGCCTTTTTGACATATTCACCCAAATAACTGAAGTGCAATTCTCACAGTGAAGTTGGTCAGATGGAAAAAATAAAGGATCCAAATATATATATTTTTGATTGTCTCATAATTAGTTACAATTGTATTTCTAGTCTGCTCACTACAAAAGAGTCTTTGTCAGAAGTCTGATTTGAATCCAAGGCTACATTTGGAGGCTGGAAAGGACAGTTTTATCACTAGAGCTGGTTAGAAGCGAAGGAAAGTGTCCAAACTGTAGAATTAAATCTCTAAACGTTGATTGCAAGTCAGTTGACTTCAAAAGAACCATTGTCAGAAGAGGGATTTGAACCCACGCCTCCATTGGGGAATCAGAAAACTCAGCAACTGAGAGGGGTGAAAATTCTTGAGTTTGGCGCCTTGGAGCACTGTGCCTTTTTGACATATTCACCCAAATAACTGAAGTGCAATTCTCACAGTGAAGTTGGTCAGATGGAAAAAATAAAGGATCCAAATATATATATTTTTGATTGTCTCCTAATTAGTTACAATTGTATTTCTAGTCTGCTCACTACAAAAGAGTCTTTGTCAGAAGTCCGATTTGAATCCAAGGCTACATTTGGAGGCTGGAAAGGACAGTTTTATCACTAGAGCTGGTTAGAAGCGAAGGAAAGTGTCCAAACTGTAGAATTAAATCTCTAAACGTTGATTGCAAGTCAGTTGACTTCAAAAGAACCATTGTCAGAAGTGGGATTTGAACCCACGCCTCCATTTGGAGACCAGAAACCTCAGCAACTGAGAAGGGGAATGTGTCTTGAGTCTGGCGCCTTAGACCACTCGGCCATTCTGACATATTCTGCAAATAGTTGAGGTGAAATTCTATCAGTGAAGTTCTTCAGATGTCATAATAAAGGATGTAAAATATATTATTTGTTGTCTCATAATTAATTCCATTTCTATTTCTAGTCTAGTCATTCCAAAAGAGCATTTGTCAGAAGTGTGAGTAGATCCCGCACCTCCATTGGGGAATCAGAAAACTCAGCAACTGAGAGGGGTGAAAATTCTTGAGTTTGGCGCCTTGGAGCACTGTGCCTTTTTGACATATTCACCCAAATAACTGAAGTGCAATTCTCACAGTGAAGTTGGTCAGATGGAAAAAATAAAGGATCCAAATATATATATTTTTGATTGTCTCATAATTAGTTACAATTGTATTTCTAGTCTGCTCACTAAAAAAGAGTCTTTGTCAGTAGTCAGATTTGAACCCAAGGCTACATTTGGAGGCTGGAAAGGACAGTTTCATCACTAGAGTTGGTTAGAGGCTAAGTAAAGTGTCCAAACTGTAGAATTTACTCTCTAAACGTTGATTCCAAGTCAGCTGACTTCAAAAGATCCATTGTCAGAAGTGGGATTTGAACCCACGCCTCCATTTGGAGACCAGAAACCTCAGCAACTGAGAAGGGGGATGTGTCTTGAGTCTGGTGCCTTAGACCACTCGGCTATTCTGACATGTTCTACAAGTAATTGAGATGCAATTCTATCAGTGAAGTTGTTCAGATGGCATAATAAAGGATGTAAAATATATTATTTGTTGTCTCATAATTAATTCCATTTCTATTTCTAGTCTAGTCATTCCAAAAGAGCATTTGTCAGAAGTGTGAGTAGATCCCGCACCTCCATTGGGGAATCAGAAAACTCAGCAACTGAGAGGGGTGAAAATTCTTGAGTTTGGCGCCTTGGAGCACTGTGCCTTTTTGACATATTCACCCAAATAACTGAAGTGCAATTCTCACAGTGAAGTTGGTCAGATGGAAAAAATAAAGGATCCAAATATATATATTTTTGATTGTCTCATAATTAGTTACAATTATATTTCTAGTCTGCTCACTACAAAAGAGTCTTTGTCAGAAGTCCGATTTGAACCCAAGGCTACATTTGGAGGCTGGAAAGGACAGTTTAATCACTAGAGCTGGTTAGAAGCGAAGCAAAGTGTCCAAACTGTAGAATTTACTCTCTAAACGTTGATTCCAAGTCAGTTGACTTCAAAAGATCCATTGTCAGAATTGGGATTTGAACCCACGCCTCCATTTGGAGACCAGAAACCTCAGCAACTGAGAAGGGGGATGTGTCTTGAGTCTGGCGCCTTAGACCACTCGGCCATTCTGACATATTCTGCAAGTAGTTGAGGTGCAATTCTATCAGTGAAGTTGTTCAGATGGCATAATAAAGGATGTAAAATATATTATTTGTTGTCTCATAATTAATTCCATTTCTATTTCTAGTCTAGTCATTCCAAAAGAGCATTTGTCAGAAGTGTGAGTAGATCCCGCACCTCCATTGGGGTATCAGAAAACTCAGCAACTGAGAGGGGTGAAAATTCTTGAGTTTGGCGCCTTGGAGCACTGTGCCTTTTTGACATATTCACCCAAATAACTGAAGTGCAATTCCCACAGTGAAGTTGGTCAGATGGAAAAAATAAAGGATCCAAATATATATATTTTTGATTGTCTCATAATTAGTTACAATTGTATTTCTAGTCTGCTCACTAAAAAAGAGTCTTTGTCAGAAGTCAGATTTGAACACAAGGCTACATTTGGAGGCTGGAAAGGACAGTTTCATCACTAGAGTTGGTTAGAGGCTAAGTAAAGTGTCCAAACTGTAGAATTTACTCTCTAAACGTTGATTGCAAGTCAGCTGACTTCAAAAGATCCATTGTCAGAAGTGGGATTTGAACCCACGCCTCCATTTGGAGACCAGAAACCTCAGCAACTGAGAAGGGGGATGTGTCTTGAGTCTGGCGCCTTAGACCACTCGGCCATTCTGACATATTCTACAAGTAATTGAGATGCAATTCTATCAGTGAAGTTGTTCAGATGGCATAATAAAGGATGTAAAATATATTATTTGTTGTCTCATAATTAATTCCATTTCTATTTCTAGTCTAGTCATTCCAAAAGAGCATTTGTCAGAAGTGTGAGTAGATCCCGCACCTCCATTGGGGAATCAGAAAACTCAGCAACTGAGAGGGGTGAAAATTCTTGAGTTTGGCGCCTTGGATCACTGTGCCTTTTTGACATATTCACCCAAATAACTGAAGTGCAATTCTCACAGTGAAGTTGGTCAGATGGAAAAAATAAAGGATCCAAATATATATATTTTTGATTGTCTCCTAATTAGTTACAATTGTATTTCTAGTCTGCTCACTACAAAAGAGTCTTTGTCAGAAGTCCGATTTGAATCCAAGGCTACATTTGGAGGCTGGAAAGGACAGTTTTATCACTAGAGCTGGTTAGAAGCGAAGGAAAGTGTCCAAACTGTAGAATTAAATCTCTAAACGTTGATTGCAAGTCAGTTGACTTCAAAAGAACCATTGTCAGAAGTGGGATTTGAACCCACGCCTCCATTTGGAGACCAGAAACCTCAGCAACTGAGAAGGGGAATGTGTCTTGAGTCTGGCGCCTTAGACCACTCGGCCATTCTGACATATTCTGCAAATAGTTGAGGTGAAATTCTATCAGTGAAGTTCTTCAGATGTCATAATAAAGGATGTAAAATATATTATTTGTTGTCTCATAATTAATTCCATTTCTATTTCTAGTCTAGTCATTCCAAAAGAGCATTTGTCAGAAGTGTGAGTAGATCCCGCACCTCCATTGGGGAATCAGAAAACTCAGCAACTGAGAGGGGTGAAAATTCTTGAGTTTGGCGCCTTGGAGCACTGTGCCTTTTTGACATATTCACCCAAATAACTGAAGTGCAATTCTCACAGTGAAGTTGGTCAGATGGAAAAAATAAAGGATCCAAATATATATATTTTTGATTGTCTCATAATTAGTTACAATTATATTTCTAGTCTGCTCACTACAAAAGAGTCTTTGTCAGAAGTCCGATTTGAACCCAAGGCTACATTTGGAGGCTGGAAAGGACAGTTTTATCACTAGAGCTGGTTAGAAGCGAAGCAAAGTGTCCAAACTGTAGAATTTACTCTCTAAACGTTGATTCCAAGTCAGTTGACTTCAAAAGATCCATTGTCAGAAGTGGGATTTGAACCCACGCCTCCATTTGGAGACCAGAAACCTCAGCAACTGAGAAGGGGGATGTGTCTTGAGTCTGGCGCCTTAGACCACTCGGCCATTCTGACATATTCTGCAAGTAGTTGAGGTGCAATTCTATCAGTGAAGTTGTTCAGATGGCATAATAAAGGATGTAAAATATATTATTTGTTGTCTCATAATTAATTCCATTTCTATTTCTAGTCTAGTCATTCCAAAAGAGCATTTGTCAGAAGTGTGAGTAGATCCCGCACCTCCATTGGGGTATCAGAAAACTCAGCAACTGAGAGGGGTGAAAATTCTTGAGTTTGGCGCCTTGGAGCACTGTGCCTTTTTGACATATTCACCCAAATAACTGAAGTGCAATTCCCACAGTGAAGTTGGTCAGATGGAAAAAATAAAGGATCCAAATATATATATTTTTGATTGTCTCATAATTAGTTACAATTGTATTTCTAGTCTGCTCACTAAAAAATAGTCTTTGTCAGAAGTCAGATTTGAACCCAAGGCTACATTTGGAGGCTGGAAAGGACAGTTTCATCACTAGAGTTGGTTAGAGGCTAAGTAAAGTGTCCAAACTGTAGAATTTACTCTCTAAACGTTGATTCCAAGTCAGCTGACTTCAAAAGATCCATTGTCAGAAGTGGGATTTGAACCCACGCCTCCATTTGGAGACCAGAAACCTCAGCAACTGAGAAGGGGGATGTGTCTTGAGTCTGGCGCCTTAGACCACTCGGCCATTCTGACATATTCTACAAGTAATTGAGATGCAATTCTATCAGTGAAGTTGTTCAGATGGCATAATAAAGGATGTAAAATATATTATTTGTTGTCTCATAATTAATTCCATTTCTATTTCTAGTCTAGTCATTCCAAAAGAGCATTTGTCAGAAGTGTGAGTAGATCCCGCACCTCCATTGAGGAATCAGAAAACTCAGCAACTGAGAGGGGTGAAAATTCTTGAGTTTGGCGCCTTGGAGCACTGTGCCTTTTTGACATATTCACCCAAATAACTGAAGTGCAATTCTCACAGTGAAGTTGGTCAGATGGAAAAAATAAAGGATCCAAATATATATATTTTTGATTGTCTCCTAATTAGTTACAATTGTATTTCTAGTCTGCTCACTACAAAAGAGTCTTTGTCAGAAGTCCGATTTGAATCCAAGGCTACATTTGGAGGCTGGAAAGGACAGTTTTATCACTAGAGCTGGTTAGAAGCGAAGGAAAGTGTCCAAACTGTAGAATTAAATCTCTAAACGTTGATTGCAAGTCAGTTGACTTCAAAAGAACCATTGTCAGAAGTGGGATTTGAACCCACGCCTCCATTTGGAGACCAGAAACCTCAGCAACTGAGAAGGGGAATGTGTCTTGAGTCTGGCGCCTTAGACCACTCGGCCATTCTGACATATTCTGCAAATAGTTGAGGTGAAATTCTATCAGTGAAGTTCTTCAGATGTCATAATAAAGGATGTAAAATATATTATTTGTTGTCTCATAATTAATTCCATTTCTATTTCTAGTCTAGTCATTCCAAAAGAGCATTTGTCAGAAGTGTGAGTAGATCCCGCACCTCCATTGGGGAATCAGAAAACTCAGCAACTGAGAGGGGTGAAAATTCTTGAGTTTGGCGCCTTGGAGCACTGTGCCTTTTTGACATATTCACCCAAATAACTGAAGTGCAATTCTCACAGTGAAGTTGGTCAGATGGAAAAAATAAAGGATCCAAATATATATATTTTTGATTGTCTCATAATTAGTTACAATTGTATTTCTAGTCTGCTCACTACAAAAGAGTCTTTGTCAGAAGTCAGATTTGAAGCCAAGGCTACATTTGGAGGCTGGAAAGGACAGTTTTATCACTAGAGCTGGTTAGAAGCGAAGCAAAGTGTCCAAACTGTAGAATTAAATCTCTAAACATTGATTGCAAGTCAGTTGACTTCAAAAGAACCACTGTCAGAAGTGGGATTTGAACCCACGCCTCCATTTGGAGACCAGAAACCTCAGCAACTGAGAAGGGGGATGTGTCTTGAGTCTGGCGCCTTAGACCACTCGGCCATTCTGACACATTCAGCAAGTAGTTGAGGTGCAATTCTATCAGTGAAGTTGTTCAGATGGCATAATAAAGGATGTAAAATATATTATTTGTTGTCTCATAATTAATTCCATTTCTATTTCTAGTCTAGTCATTCCAAAAGAGCATTTGTCAGAAGTGTGAGTAGATCCCGCACCTCCATTGGGGAATCAGAAAACTCAGCAAGTGAGAGGTGTAACAACAATGAGTTTTACATAGTAATTAACTCAAATGATATATAGGGAATTTGAATAATTAATCAAGAATTTGATTAATATATATCTCAGATGACAGTTACATTTAATTTTATTGATTATGAAAAATAGCTCAATTGCCAATACCAATACTAATCACAGGGCACTGTAATTTACTCATTAATATGTCAATATTACATTCTTCATATCAATTATTGTGATCTCTTACTGTAAATTACTGCAGATCAAACCGTGGTATGTCCAGCACACCACTGTAGACCTATCAATTTTCAATAAAGTTATCACGCCTTATAATTCAAGGAAAAGTATTCTCTGGCCATGAAAATATTATCCTATCCTTATGATAAATTTAGTTTCTAAATTTAGAGCTTGTAGCTAAAGATCAGAACATTTCAGTGACTCGTAATGTGAGTGGGGTGGAGTCCAGGCCAATCATTTTATATATGGGTTTTTAATAATTCAACTAGTAATACATCAAACTACAAATCACACAGAGTAAATATGCGTACGAAAATACAGACAATAAACATTTACAAGACATAACGGAATCCAAATAAAAGAGAGAGAGAGAGAGAGAGAGAGAGAGAGCGAGAGAGAGAGAGAGAGAGAGAAGTGTAGAAAGCGAGAGAGATCACAGAATGAGCTCAGGTATGAAAATCAGTCAGTAAACCTTAGTGGAACCAACAACGAATCAAATAATAGCAACACTTTAAAGCAGCATTTAAATCTCCATAGAAAACGATACTTGCATGGCCCAGTGGGTGAGCGTGGTACCGGCGACGCACGTGTGATGTCACGTGGTCCTTTGAAAACTGCGCGCGTGGGCCGGAGGCCGTGTGACGCGCGTGCAAGCTGTGCTGGATCTTGGCGTGAGCGTGGAGTCACGTGTTCCTTTGTTGCAAAGAGGTGTTCGTTCACCTTCGCGCGGTATTTGAAAGGTTCAACAAACAATGTTCCAGAATTCGTCTTCATTGTGTGGAGAGGCGAATAGTTGAATAAACTTAGTAAAGAAAAGAAAAGAAAACAACGAAAATGAAAGTTTCCAAATGAGCCATGAAAATGGCTTTCCTCTCCTCAGTCCGTGTGCTGAGGGGGGAGGAGAACTGAGCGCGGCCCGAGGCCGCGCGGAGCGACGTGTCCGAGAACGGAGAACGGGAAGAAGAGCAGAAGAGAGAGGCGGACCTTGTTCGGTCGACTCTTATAGCTTGAGATGTTCACGCCTCTTTTCGCGTGAACCACCCAATGAACATCCGCGATCTGAAGCGGCGGGAAAGTTCCTTTGTCTCTGGGAACAACCCACCCTAATGATTTAGGACTTGTCCGATTTCATCAGGGATATTCTAGCACGTTCGTAATTCCAGAATAATACATTTTTCATTACTTTACTTTAGATAAGTGGGTCTGTCAAAGCATGACGATTAGAACAAGACTAGACATAATATATATATGACCAAAGATCTAATTTTTAGATCGAATTACACATTTAAAGATTTGTTTAACACATGATAACACTGCAGATGTTGGGAAACATCTAAATGTACCAAAAGGGAATACGTAATACATTTATAAAACATGAAAACAGAAAGTTAATGAATACATTCCATAGAATGCATTGTTCAAAAGAAGCCAGTGACTTGGCTTCTCTCCTGTCCTGTGTGGTCGTAAAATTTTACGAGCTACCAAGGAGTGTGGGGGTTGCAGAACATTTCTTTTTGAGAAAGTTAAAGTGAGGAGAGACATTTCCTAAAGTATGAGCTTGCAACTTATACTCTTCACATAACAAGGATTAACCATTTTATGCAATCCAAAAACATAATTAAAATACATATTAATAATAAAATGAAAGTAAGGAACTTATACAAAAAGGTTTCCTTTGTCTCCAGTGTGTTGGAGGAATTTGGGGGGGTTTCAGGTATCCTTTGAGGCTCGCATGGGTATCGTAAAGTAATTTAAGTCCAGCCAGGCTGGCATTTAGTACCAACAGTCTGAATTTATAAACAGAATTTAACCCATGAATCGCTGACCTGCATATCTGTTACATCTCCCCCTTTACGTCAGATGAAGTCCCTGTGTGGACATCATCGGACGGCAATCATCCGGATGGGCAGATGACAGGTGAATCGTGATGGTCATGCAGCAGGTGGGTCATGATGACAGGTGGTTCCTGAAGCTGAGGATTCAGCTTGGTGAGGTTCGGTATTGTCTTTGACTTTGCGTCCCTTTTCCGGGGATTCCATCGGAGACCTCCAGCCACAGTTGTCGTGAGTTTGGCTGTAGAGGTTTGCATCTCGTTGAGTATCCTGTATAGGATGAAGGTCACGCCAAGAGTAAGGGCGGGACCAATGACGGTGGAGATGCACCGTGCAGTGTCGGCAGCAGTCCAGGCTAGGACCGCAGATGACTGGTTCAGAATGGGCTGTCGAGACAGTGCTTGGAGGGCTGTATCGACAGGAGTAATGTCAATGTGTTGGGTGGTACCTTTCAGTACTTGGTCCAGCAGGTTGGCACGGGTGGCGGTGTCATGCTGGTCGTAGGTCAGCATAGCTGAGCGCACAGGAGTGTTGACGAGCCATCTGTTACCCACAATCTCTGCTTGCGTTTCTGTGACTTGTGTACGAGGCTTGGCTTCGGCAGGGCAGCGCGTATCGCTGACCCAGGGTTGCAGCTCGCAGATTCCTTCAGAGTTGTGTCTGAGGAAGGGTTTGCTAAGGCAGAGATAATGAATGTCTTTGGTTAAAGTACACATGTGCATGTTTGGGGCCAGGTACAGCTGTGTGTTGCTGTCGTGGTAGGCCACCACATTTGGAATGTGTGTTTTGGTGTGGGTGTTGCTCTTCCACATCCTGACACTGACAATGTCTTTAGGTCTGTAGACTTGGTTTGACTCACTGATGAGTTGGTTCAGGAGCACGTTCACTTCTCTCTGTTTGGGGTTTACGTGCCGTAGGAAGGCGCTATTCAGAGAGTTGGCCAGGTGTACTTGTAGCAGGTCAGCTGGCATGGTGATGGCGTAAGACAGCACAGTTAACACAAGGCTTAAGGGTGTCATGTATGGTGGGGTTTTACTCGTGGTTAGGCTGTCATTGGAGGAGCTAACCTCCCACAGCATGTCTGTTGTTAACGCTGTAAACAGCTGAGTCTGGGTAAAGTTCTTCTGGAAGACAGTAAACAGCGGTTTCAAGGAGTTTACAGTCTGGTTCGCTGCATTGACACTGGACATAACAATGTTAAACATTCTGGCGGCAGCAGCGGCTCTAAGCAAAGCTCCCGGGAACTGTTTGGAGCGGTGGTGGTGTCCACCTAACTCCATTTGTGTAACCGTCACTTTCTCATGTTGGCTGAACAGGTGTTTGACATCGGCCTCAGTGTGAGTGAGGGAGTCCTCTCTCCATCGGAACCTTGTACAGCTGTATTCGGTTACAGTGCTGGGGTAGTGTGCCCTGTCATCGGTAGTCAGGAGTCTCAGCGGTTTTCTCGGTGGCAGCTGTCCTCTCTTTGGCTGACAGCACAGCACGGCAAACCACAGCAGCATCCTGGTACAGATAATAGGGAGAGAGAGAGAGAAAGGGGAGAAAGAAACAAACAAGGCCTGTCTTTGGTTGGACAGGACAGTCTCTTTGCTTCGTGGGCGGTGACTGGGTTTAGCTCGCCCTCGCCCATGTTTTGCCACATCTTGCTGCTGGCATGACGCTTGCTTCAGTGTTTTTTCAGTGGCTCTGGTGCTGCGTGGTGCAGCACATGCTGCGTCATGGAAATATATTGGCCTTATCCCCCTTTTGCTCCGTGGCATTACACGCCCTGGCATTGTGATGTCAGACGGTGCACAACCCACAATATTGTTCTGTGCACGCAGCATGGTTTGTGTATCATGCAGTGGTCTGGGGCTTTGGTTGTCAGTGACTGTAGACTGGTTGCCAGGGTGGATGGAGGGGTCTGAGAGGTGGTAAAACAAAGTCATTATCAAGGTTTCAGAAGCCTGCATGTCCGCTATGTTGGTCTGTGTAGACAACGGAGCCTGCGTAAGCGATTCTGAGGTAGGCAGTTTAGCTAGTAAAGTTCTTGTGCTGTGTGTAATCACTTCAACCTTGAATGTGGGTGGGTGGGTTGGGAGTGACCACAGAATGTTGTTTAGTGTGCCAGTTTTGGCAAGGGTGTCAGTGTGATCTTTAAAGTCCTCGTCTAGACTTGGTAACTTTGAGTGTCCTTTTTCCTTCTTCCAGTACACGATCACATTGTGTGTTTTTGTGATGTTATCACATTGCTAGAACAGGTGTTGGTGTTTGACATGCTTGTTGTTTGCAAGTGTGAGTCCGAGTTCCACACATTCAGGTGAGGATTGGAAGAAACCCAGCGTGTGGTGTAAGGTTTGACCACCTTGCAGGTTGAGCCGAACAGAGACCCCTTTGGTGTAAGCTGGTACCACCGTACCCTGTTTGTTGACTAAGGTACAGAGGCTTGAACTTGGGCCTGTTGTTAGGGCGTTGTACTCATGGCTGGCTGCTGGGGTTCCCGTGACCTCTGTGACCTGACCGTCTGGCTCTGTGGGAGTTCCCGTGACCTCTGCGACCTGACAGTCTGGCTCTAGCAACCTGTGTGGCTGGAGAGAAAGAGGTTCTCGCACTTGAGCAAAGTCTTTTAGCTGTTTGAAGTTCAGAAAAGGGTCAAAGTGTTCTAGCAGGTCTTTGTCGATGAGCAATGTATGAGTGTTCATTGGTGGGACATACATGGGATGTATTAGACTCATCGGAACGAATGTCAGGTGAATGGAAACAACCTGTTCAAACTGGATGTCATCCTGTCTGTACACCTGTACATTCAGTTCATAAGTTTGAGGTGTAAGAGTTCGATCTTGTCTCTTAGCTTCAAATTGGAGTCTTTTGAAAAGGTAAGATGAGATCACCGTCAGGTTTAATCCTGTGTCGATCAGGTCTTCCCTGTTGACTCCTTTTCGGCCCACCCCCTTTTTGACAGGGCTGCCCTTTTTGACAAGGCTGGTCTGTAGATGACAGGCAGCGTTCTGGGTGCTTGGCTCATCTTCCTTGTGAGTTTTCATGTGAAGAAGCACTTTCAGCACCCTCAGGATCTCTGCTGTCTCAGACGTGGCTGCACTGTGTTGCCCTCTGCTGGCTTGGAATGGTATTGACTCTCTGTAAAAATGTCTGTGACTGTGGTGTTGTAGGGCGCCATCTAGGGTTAACTCCAAGCAGTGCTCAGAGACAGAGACTTTGGGGTATTTCACAGTCTTTTCACAAATAGTCTTTTGCTTGGTGCAAGCTTTGTGGGCTAAGTTCCGTAACTCTTGTGTAGTCCTGTTACGGGGACACGCTGGGACTCTGAGATGAAAACTCCAACTAGCATGTAGGTTTAGGAGGAACAGAGATTTTAAGTTGAAATCCTGTTCCATACCTGGTTCGTTGCATGCTCCGAAGTAGGTGTTTCGTAGCTGACTACAGAAAGTCTGTGGGTTTTCAAATCGGCCCTGTTTGAGGTCCATAGCAATAAGGAGCCCATGATCTGAGTTTGGATCAGAGAATTCAAGAATCAAAGTCTGTAGCAGTTGCTGGTAGTACGCTTTGACAGTCTCTGGTTGACGATCCAGAAAGCAATGCACATCACGGCTGGCCGTGATTTTTAACAGGTACAATGTGTTCACATCTGTCACGTTGGCGACAGTTTGCAAATGGAAGTCAATGGCTTGTAAAGAAGCATGAACATCATGTCCTCCTGCAGGATCTGGAATGAATGTAGAGATGCTTCTGGCTAGCTTGTGAAGTTCTCTGTGAGCAGCGCAGGGTTTGGTGACATGCGTTCTCTGGAAGGGTTCTCTTCCCTCCGTTATTGACAGATGTTCTTGTAAGCTGGCTGGTGATTTCCTTAGAAGGGAGACTACACCCCCTTTTCCAGCTCTGGGTTCTTGGCTGAAAGGGTTGGAGTGGCGGCCCGGGAGAAATTTTTGTGGTGTGCGTTTCTCCGATCCAGCCACTCTGTAATCTGTGAGATTGTCTCAGTTCTGTGTGAACAGTGTCAAGTTCATCTTGGAGCTCGTCTCTCTGCAGAGTAAGCTTGTTGAATTTAGCTCGGGCCGCTTGCAAGTGTGTTTTGCAGGCCCAGGTTTTATAGTGTCTTTCTTTCAGTTCAGTCTCTGCTCTTTTTAGGAGAGCGTCACCTTGCTGGAGTTTTTTTTTGTGAGGTCTTTTCTGGCTTCTCTCTCCAGCTGTTCTCTTTGATCCGTGTCGAGGCGAAGATCTTGCAGGGCATTGTGAAGTCTTTCAACTCCTTTCTGTAGCTCTGGATCTGTGTCGTCCTCTTTCTCGCGCTGGTTCTGGGTCTCGAGGAGAAGCTGATCAAGATGACTCTGGGTTGGGGCCTGGTCCTTCCAGGCCTCCTCCGCGATGTTGCTCCGTTCACTGAGCCGTGCCTGGGTGACGAGAATGTGAACTAGGCTTCCGAAGATCCTGGCGAGTTCTCTGTAGTAGTCGCTTTGGTTTGGATCGCGTGCCATCAGTTCATCTAGCTCGGTGTCTAGTTGCTCTGGGTGCTGCAGGTTACTGGCGTCCTTGGGCAGGAAGGGGGTCGTCACTGCTTTCAACCATGTCGAGAGGTTGCCCCCGTGGACTGCTGGACTGGATGCCTGGAACATCCTGATTCTCTGTCGGCGAGAGAAGCACAGCACACACACACAAAAAGACCAATGCAAGTTCGTTCTACGTTTAACGAGCTATATTCATACGGGCTGTGCCGTTTATGAGAATTTTGGGGCTGACTGATGCAAACAGTCAGACAGTTAAGTAGCCAATTAACTTGGGTCAACGAAGGACCTGAAATGGAGATTTGACAGGCAGTAGCCTAGCGGGTCGTGTGATGACACCGGCTGCTGGTGGTCGCTCTACTATTTAACTTCGTTGGTGGCTCCCAGGTTACTGTCTCTATGTGAAATGAAAGAAACAAATCACAACAGAACAGGTGGTAGAAAAAGATCAAAGTGAAACACAACACTTGAAATGAGAAGAAACACAATGTGTTAGTGAGAATAAGGAGGCCTAAGCCTGCTGCTAGGTTTTAAGATAGGGCCAACAGGTGAGTGGGCTATCTGGGTAGGAAACCTAGAAATATGGTGTGGCTTAAAGAAGCAAAAGGGTCAGAACACTTAAAATATATCCGGGGGAATATCTAATATTCTGTGGCTTATAATAAGTGGATAGGTTTTATCACTTTTGGTTCACCTGGGTGAATTGAAGTCATTCAGGTGGGAACCAGTGGCTTGGTCAACCTCCCCGGTGCTCCCCAAACACTGAACCGCAGTGTCCCCGGTCCTCCGTTACTCTGGCGTGTCGCAGGACAGCACGGCTTGTGACTTTTAGCACAACCTTTGGAGTGCCAAAATTGCTGATGTCTCTTGAGACAAGAGGGACCGAGTTTCACTCGCAGCCAGTATCGGTAACACCGGTCGGGCAGCCTTGCTCACTGGAAACCTGAGATGACGGTCCAATCACCGAGGGAGTTCTACAATCAAATACACAAAGGATGAACAAAGGAAACTTAAAGTTAATTAAGGTTTGGTTTGTTTAACATCAATTGAGTAACTATATGTAGAGAGGAAAGGTAACAGCTTTACCTAATCATGATAAAACAAAACAAATGAATTATGATAATAATGGTAATTATCAAAATAACCTAAGTCAAAAGAGAGAAGCAAAATAATAAACATAAAAAAAAAAAAAAGGAATGAAACAAGAGAGAAGGAGTAGCTGGTTTTCACCACAAGGGGGGGGGGGGGGAGTACTGCTTCTCTGTCTTTAACCTGCTGAGCAGAAAACTTAATTCAAATTAAAAATTCAAAACTGGTTTAAATCAAAATTTAAAATAAGCATGTATGAATTAAAAAGGAAAATCTGAATAATATCCTATAATAACCATTGATAGCTTGTAAGTTATCATTAATGATCATGAAATTAATCAAACAGTGTGAGATTAATCAAAGAGGGTAAAATTGGACATGCAATTCAAACAGAATGGAAAAGACAGAGGTATGTTAGTCGATTTAACAGGAGACTGCCACTAGATGGCTTACCTTCTAAGTGGGTCAATCAGTGGTTGACCTGACACCTCTAGATTTCCACTATTAACAATTACATTTTAATTCAAATCATGTTTGAACCAAACTCAAAGTAAATGTAAACAGTCAAAGGCAGGGAACATTCTTTTGTTTCCCTGTAATAATATTCGCACGAGCAAGAGTGTAAATGCAAATAATTATCGAGAATTTAGACATCCAATTCAAATATACATCACAGGGGATTATAAATTAGCAATCAGAGCGCATTATCTGAAATGGCCACAGGTTGGCAGCTTTGCACTCACGCAAGCTGGAATCAGAAAGCAGGGTGTACCCTGAAATTTCTAACCCACGCCTTCCCTCTGGTGTTTAGATAGAGGAATTACAGTTTCAATATGACTTAGAAATTATCTGATCGTTTGTCAGGCTGATTTTCTGCATCAAAAATCACAAGTAACAAACCAAAGGTTTTAATCTCTGAGGTGCTATATTAACATAGGTTGAAGAAGGATCCGTTCACTTCCAAAACACAACTGTAATAAAAACAGGAATTTTCCATCTGCTGACTCCAATAAACATTTATCAAAATAGCACTTATGATCTAAATGTTTTAGGTTTAAAAATCGGGTAGCTAAGCCAATTTTAGACCAGGAGTTTTTATCGTTTTAATCTTGAATATCACTGTGGTTCACCACGAATTCAATAACGATATTTAATAACAAGGCCTTTTTACTGAATCAGAGGAACATCGCTCATGTTCAGATTTACATGTTGCAACTAATAAAATATTTCTTCATCTTTTAATTATTCATATTAAAATGTTCTCACTGTAAAAAGATTTTGGTCTTTCTTAACAGGATACTTTTAACATTATACTGCAGATTACTTTCATTAAAATTAACAGTGACTATACTGTTAAGTTTCTATAAATACCTAGGTGCTTACTGACCAGCTTTTTGCCTCAGTCAGTTAGGAGTGAGTTCGCGTCTTGCGACTCATCTCACAAATAACGTTACATAATTTCATAGCGCACGTGCAGAAATTATTAAAAACCATATACACAGATTGTCCACCAGCTGCGCTGGATCTTGGCGTGAGCGTGGAGTCACGTGTTCCTTTGTTGCAAAGAGGTGTTCGTTCACCTTCGCGCGGTATTTGAAAGGTTCAACAAACAATGTTCCAGAATTCGTCTTCATTGTGTGGAGAGGCGAATAGTTGAATAAACTTAGTAAAGAAAAGAAAAGAAAACAACGAAAATGAAAGTTTCCAAATGAGCCATGAAAATGGCTTTCCTCTCCTCAGTCCGTGTGCTGAGGGGGGAGGAGAACTGAGCGCGGCCCGAGGCCGCGCGGAGCGACGTGTCCGAGAACGGAGAACGGGAAGAAGAGCAGAAGAGAGAGGCGGACCTTGTTCGGTCGACTCTTATAGCTTGAGATGTTCACGCCTCTTTTCGCGTGAACCACCCAATGAACATCCGCGATCTGAAGCGGCGGGAAAGTTCCTTTGTCTCTGGGAACAACCCACCCTAATGATTTAGGACTTGTCCGATTTCATCAGGGATATTCTAGCACGTTCGTAATTCCAGAATAATACATTTTTCATTACTTTACTTTAGATAAGTGGGTCTGTCAAAGCATGACGATTAGAACAAGACTAGACATAATATATATATGACCAAAGATCTAATTTTTAGATCGAATTACACATTTAAAGATTTGTTTAACACATGATAACACTGCAGATGTTGGGAAACATCTAAATGTACCAAAAGGGAATACGTAATACATTTATAAAACATGAAAACAGAAAGTTAATGAATACATTCCATAGAATGCATTGTTCAAAAGAAGCCAGTGACTTGGCTTCTCTCCTGTCCTGTGTGGTCGTAAAATTTTACGAGCTACCAAGGAGTGTGGGGGTTGCAGAACATTTCTTTTTGAGAAAGTTAAAGTGAGGAGAGACATTTCCTAAAGTATGAGCTTGCAACTTATACTCTTCACATAACAAGGATTAACCATTTTATGCAATCCAAAAACATAATTAAAATACATATTAATAATAAAATGAAAGTAAGGAACTTATACAAAAAGGTTTCCTTTGTCTCCAGTGTGTTGGAGGAATTTGGGGGGGGTTTCAGGTATCCTTTGAGGCTCGCATGGGTATCGTAAAGTAATTTAAGTCCAGCCAGGCTGGCATTTAGTACCAACAGTCTGAATTTATAAAACAGAATTTAACCCATGAATCGCTGACCTGCATATCTGTTACAGAGGGGTGAAAATTCTTGAGTTTGGCGCCTTGGAGCACTGTGCCTTTTTGACATATTCACCCAAATAACTGAAGTGCAATTCTCACAGTGAAGTTGGTCAGATGGAAAAAATAAAGGATCCAAATACAGTATTGTTCAAAATAATAGCAGTACAATGTGACTAACCAGAATAATCAAGGTTTTTCGTATATTTTTTTATTGCTACGTGGCAAACAAGTTACCAGTAGGTTCAGTAGATTCTCAGAAAACAAATGAGACCCAGCATTCATGATATGCACGCTCTTAAGGCTGTGCAATTGGGCAATTAGTTGAATTAGTTGAAAGGGGTGTGTTCAAAAAAATAGCAGTGTGGCATTCAATCACTGAGGTCATCAATTTTGTGAAGAAACAGGTGTGAATCAGGTGGCCCCTATTTAAGGATGAAGCCAACACTTGTTTAACATGCATTTGAAAGCTGAGGAAAATGGGTCGTTCAAGACATTGTTCAGAAGAACAGCGTACTTTGATTAAAAAGTTGATTAGAGAGGGGAAAACCTATAAAGAGGTGCAAAAAATGATAGGCTGTTCAGCTAAAATGATCTCCAATGCCTTAAAATGGAGAGCAAAACCAGAGAGATGTGGAAGAAAACGGAAGACAACCATCAAAATGGATAGAAGAATAACCAGAATGGCAAAGGCTCAGCCAATGATCACCTCCAGGATGATCAAAGACAGTCTGGAGTTACCTGTAAGTACTGTGACAGTTAGAAGACGTCTGTGTGAAGCTAATCTATTTTCAAGAATCCCCCGCAAAGTCCCTCTGTTAAAAAAAAAGGCATGTGCAGAAGAGGTTACAATTTGCCAAAGAACACATCAACTGGCCTAAAGAGAAATGGAGGAACATTTTGTGGACTGATGAGAGTAAAATTGTTCTTTTTGGGTCCAAGGGCCACAGGCAGTTTGTGAGACGACCCCCAAACTCTGAATTCAAGCCACAGTACACAGTGAAGACAGTGAAGCATGGAGGTGCAAGCATCATGATATGGGCATGTTTCTCCTACTATGGTGTTGGGCCTATTTATCGCATACCAGGGATCATGGATCAGTTTGCATATGTTAAAATACTTGAAGAGGTCATGTTGCCCTATGCTGAAGAGGACATGCCCTTGAAATGGTTGTTTCAACAAGACAATGACCCAAAACACACTAGTAAACGGGCAAAGACTTGGTTCCAAACCAACAAAATTAATGTTATGGAGTGGCCAGCCCAATCTCCAGACCTTAATCCAATTGAGAACTTGTGGGGTGATATCAAAAATGCTGTTTCTGAAGCAAAACCAAGAAATGTGAATGAATTGTGGAATGTTGTTAAAGAATCATGGAGTGGAATAACAGCTGAGAGGTGCCACAAGTTGATTGACTCCATGCCACACAGATGTCAAGCAGTTTTAAAAAACTGTGGTCATACAACTAAATATTAGTTTAGTGATTCACAGGATTGCTAAATCCCAGAAAAAAAAAAATGTTTGTACAAAATAGTTTTGAGTTTGTACAGTCAAAGGTAGACACTGCTATTTTTTTGAACACACCCCTTTCAACTAATTGCCCAATTGCACAGCCTTAAGAGCGTGCATATCATGAATGCTGGGTCTTGTTTGTTTTCTGACAATCTACTGAACCTACTGGTAACTTGTTTGCCATGTAGCAATAAAAAATATACTAAAAACCTTGATTATTCTGGTTAGTCACATTGTACTGCTATTATTTTGAACAATACTGTATATATATTTTTGATTGTCTCATAATTAGTTACAATTGTATTTCTAGTCTGCTCACTACAAAAGAGTCTTTGTCAGAAGTCCGATTTGAATCCAAGGCTACATTTGGAGGCTGGAAAGGACAGTTTTATCACTAGAGCTGGTTAGAAGCGAAGGAAAGTGTCCAAACTGTAGAATTAAATCTCTAAACGTTGATTGCAAGTCAGTTGACTTCAAAAGAACCATTGTCAGAAGAGGGATTTGAACCCACGCCTCCATTTGGAGACCAGAAACCTCAGCAACTGAGAAGGGGGATGTGTCTTGAGTCTGGCGCCTTAGACCACTCGGCCATTCTGACATATTCCGCAAAGAGTTGAGGTGAAATTCTATCAGTGAAGTTCTTCAGATGTCATAATAAAGGATGTAAAATATATTATTTGTTTTCTCATAATTAATTCCATTTCTATTTCTAGTATAGTCATTCCAAAAGAGCATTTGTCAGAAGTGTGAGTAGATCCCGCACCTCCATTGGGGAATCAGAAAACTCAGCAACTGAGAGGGGTGAAAATTCTTGAGTTTGGCGCCTTGGAGCACTGTGCCTTTTTGACATATTCACCCAAATAACTGAAGTGCAATTCTCACAGTGAAGTTGGTCAGATGGAAAAAATAAAGGATCCAAATATATATATTTTTGATTGTCTCATAATTAGTTACAATTGTATTTCTAGTCTGCTCACTACAAAAGAGTCTTTGTCAGAAGTCAGATTTGAACCCAAGGCTACATTTGGAGGCTGGAAAGGACAGTTTCATCACTAGAGTTGGTTAGAGGCTAAGTAAAGTGTCCAAACTGTAGAATTTACTCTCTAAACGTTGATTCCAAGTCAGCTGACTTCAAAAGATCCATTGTCAGAAGTGGGATTTGAACCCACGCCTCCATTTGGAGACCAGAAACCTCAGCAACTGAGAAGGAGGATGTGTCTTGAGTCTGGCGCCTTAGACCACTCGGCCATTCTGACATATTCTACAAGTAATTGAGATGCAATTCTATCAGTGAAGTTGTTCAGATGGCATAATAAAGGATGTAAAATATATTATTTGTTGTCTCATAATTAATTCCATTTCTATTTCTAGTCTAGTCATTCCAAAAGAGCATTTGTCAGAAGTGTGAGTAGATCCCGCACCTCCATTGGGGAATCAGAAAACTCAGCAACTGAGAGGGGTGAAAATTCTTGAGTTTGGCGCCTTGGAGCACTGTGCCTTTTTTGACATATTCACCCAAATAACTGAAGTGCAATTCTCACAGTGAAGTTGGTCAGATGGAAAAAATAAAGGATCCAAATATATATATTTTTGATTGTCTCATAATTAGTTACAATTGTATTTCTAGTCTGCTCACTACAAAAGAGTCTTTGTCAGAAGTCAGATTTGAACCCAAGGCTACATTTGGAGGCTGGAAAGGACAGTTTCATCACTAGAGTTGGTTAGAAGCTAAGTAAAGTGTCCAAACTGTAGAATTTACTCTCTAAACGTTGATTCCAAGTCAGCTGACTTCAAAAGAACCACTGTCAGAAGTGGGATTTGAACCCACGTCTCCATTTGGAGACCAGAAACCTCAGCAACTGAGAAGGGGGATGTGTCTTGAGTCTGGCACCTTAGACCACTCGGCCATTCTGACACATTCAGCAAGTAGTTGAGGTGCAATTCTATCAGTTAAGTTGTTCAGATGGCATAATAAAGGATGTAAAATATATTATTTGTTGTCTCATAATTAATTCCATTTCTATTTCTAGTCTAGTCATTCCAAAAGAGCATTTGTCAGAAGTGTGAGTAGATCCTGCACCTCCATTGGGGAATCAGAAAACTCAGCAACTGAGAGGGGTGAAAATTCTTGAGTTTGGCGCCTTGGAGCACTGTGCCTTTTTGACATATTCACCCAAATAACTGAAGTGCAATTCTCACAGTGAAGTTGGTCAGATGGAAAAAATAAAGGATCCAAATATATATATTTTTGATTGTCTCATAATTAGTTACAATTGTATTTCTAGTCTGCTCACTACAAAAGAGTCTTTGTCAGAAGTCCGATTTGAATCCAAGGCTACATTTGGAGGCTGGAAAGGACAGTTTTATCACTAGAGTTGGTTAGAAGCGAAGGAAAGTGTCCAAACTGTAGAATTAAATCTCTAAACGTTGATTGCAAGTCAGTTGACTTCAAAAGAACCATTGTCAGAAGTGGAATTTGAACCCACGCCTCCATTTGGAGACCAGAAACCTCAGCAACTGAGAAGGGGGATGT
Source organism: Carassius auratus (assembly GCF_003368295.1). Classification (NCBI taxonomy): domain Eukaryota; kingdom Metazoa; phylum Chordata; class Actinopteri; order Cypriniformes; family Cyprinidae; genus Carassius; species Carassius auratus. The sequence goes on from NW_020529120.1 coordinate 23,822, forward strand.
GTCTTGAGTCTGGCGCCTTAGACCACTCGGCCATTCTGACATATTCCGCAAATAGTTGAGGTGAAATTCTATCAGTGAAGTTCTTCAGATGTCATAATAAAGGATGTAAAATATATTATTTGTTGTCTCATAATTAATTCCATTTCTATTTCTAGTCTAGTCATTCCAAAAGAGCATTTGTCAGAAGTGTGAGTAGATCCCGCACCTCCATTGGGGAATCAGAAAACTCAGCAACTGAGAGGGGTGAAAATTCTTGAGTTTGGCGCCTTGGAGCACTGTGCCTTTTTGACATATTCACCCAAATAACTGAAGTGCAATTCTCACAGTGAAGTTGGTCAGATGGAAAAAAATAAAGGATCCAAATATATATATTTTTGATTGTCTCATAATTAGTTACAATTATATTTCTAGTCTGCTCACTACAAAAGAGTCTTTGTCAGAAGTCCGATTTGAACCCAAGGCTACATTTGGAGGCTGGAAAGGACAGTTTTATCACTAGAGCTGGTTAGAAGCGAAGCAAAGTGTCCAAACTGTAGAATTTACTCTCTAAACGTTGATTCCAAGTCAGTTGACTTCAAAAGATCCATTGTCAGAAGTGGGATTTGAACCCACGCCTCCATTTGGAGACCAGAAACCTCAGCAACTGAGAAGGGGGATGTGTCTTGAGTCTGGCGCCTTAGACCACTCGGCCATTCTGACATATTCTGCAAGTAGTTGAGGTGGACACTTTACTTACTTAGTTGAGGTGCAATTCTATCAGTGAAGTTGTTCAGATGGCATAATAAAGGATGTAAAATATATTATTTGTTGTCTCATATTTAATTCCATTTCTATTTCTAGTCTAGTCATTCCGAAAGAGCATTTGTCAGAAGATGTGAGTAGATCCCGCACCTCCATTGGGGTATCAGAAAACTCAGCAACTGAGAGGGGTGAAAATTCTTGAGTTTGGCGCCTTGGAGCACTGTGCCTTTTTGACATATTCACCCAAATAACTGAAGTGCAATTCCCAAAGTGAAGTTGGTCAGATGGAAAAAATAAAGGATCCAAATATATATATTTTTGATTGTCTCATAATTAGTTACAATTGTATTTCTAGTCTGCTCACTAAAAAAGAGTCTTTGTCAGAAGTCAGATTTGAACCCAAGGCTACATTTGGAGGCTGGAAAGGACAGTTTCAGCACTAGAGTTGGTTAGAGGCTAAGTAAAGTGTCCAAACTGTAGAATTTACTCTCTAAACGTTGATTCCAAGTCAGCTGACTTCAAAAGATCCATTGTCAGAAGTGGGATTTGAACCCACGCCTCCATTTGGAGACCAGAAACCTCAGCAACTGAGAAGGGGGATGTGTCTTGAGTCTGGCGCCTTAGACCACTCGGCCATTCTGACATATTCTGCAAGTAGTTGAGGTGCAATTCTATCAGTGAAGTTGTTCAGATGGCATAATAAAGGATGTAAAATATATTATTTGTTGTCTCATAAATAATTCCATTTCTATTTCTAGTCTAGTCATTCCAAAAGAGCATTTGTCAGAAGTGTGAGTAGATCCCGCACCTCCATTGGGGTATCAGAAAACTCAGCAACTGAGAGGGGTGAAAATTCTTGAGTTTGGCGCCTTGGAGCACTGTGCCTTTTTGACATATTCACCCAAATAACTGAAGTGCAATTCCCACAGTGAAGTTGGTCAGATGGAAAAAATAAAGGATCCAAATATATATATTTTTGATTGTCTCATAATTAGTTACAATTGTATTTCTAGTCTGCTCACTAAAAAAGAGTCTTTGTCAGAAGTCAGATTTGAACCCAAGGCTACATTTGGAGGCTGGAAAGGACAGTTTCATCACTAGAGTTGGTTAGAGGCTAAGTAAAGTGTCCAAACTGTAGAATTTACTCTCTAAACGTTGATTCCAAGTCAGCTGACTTCAAAAGATCCATTGTCAGAAGTGGGATTTGAACCCACGCCTCCATTTGGAGACCAGAAACCTCAGCAACTGAGAAGGGGGATGTGTCTTGAGTCTGGCGCCTTAGACCACTCGGCCATTCTGACATATTCTACAAGTAATTGAGATGCAATTCTATCAGTGAAGTTGTTCAGATGGCATAATAAAGGATGTAAAATATATTATTTGTTGTCTCATAATTAATTCCATTTCTATTTCTAGTCTAGTCATTCCTAAAGAGCATTTGTCAGAAGTGTGAGTAGATCCCGCACCTCCATTGAGGAATCAGAAAACTCAGCAACTGAGAGGGGTGAAAATTCTTGAGTTTGGCGCCTTGGAGCACTGTGCCTTTTTGACATATTCACCCAAATAACTGAAGTGCAATTCTCACAGTGAAGTTGGTCAGATGGAAAAAATAAAGGATCCAAATATATATATTTTTGATTGTCTCCTAATTAGTTACAATTGTATTTCTAGTCTGCTCACTACAAAAGAGTCTTTGTCAGAAGTCCGATTTGAATCCAAGGCTACATTTGGAGGCTGGAAAGGACAGTTTTATCACTAGAGCTGGTTAGAAGCGAAGGAAAGTGTCCAAACTGTAGAATTAAATCTCTAAACGTTGATTGCAAGTCAGTTGACTTCAAAAGAACCATTGTCAGAAGTGGGATTTGAACCCACGCCTCCATTTGGAGACCAGAAACCTCAGCAACTGAGAAGGGGAATGTGTCTTGAGTCTGGCGCCTTAGACCACTCGGCCATTCTGACATATTCTGCAAATAGTTGAGGTGAAATTCTATCAGTGAAGTTATTCAGATGTCATAATAAAGGATGTAAAATATATTATTTGTTGTCTCATAATTAATTCCATTTCTATTTCTAGTCTAGTCATTCCAAAAGAGCATTTGTCAGAAGTGTGAGTAGATCCCGCACCTCCATTGGGGAATCAGAAAACTCAGCAACTGAGAGGGGTGAAAATTCTTGAGTTTGGCGCCTTGGAGCACTGTGCCTTTTTGACATATTCACCCAAATAACTGAAGTGCAATTCTCACAGTGAAGTTGGTCAGATGGAAAAAATAAAGGATCCAAATATATATATTTTTGATTGTCTCATAATTAGTTACAATTGTATTTCTAGTCTGCTCACTAAAAAAGAGTCTTTGTCAGAAGTCAGATTTGAACCCAAGGCTACATTTGGAGGCTGGAAAGGACAGTTTCATCACTAGAGTTGGTTAGAGGCTAAGTAAAGTGTCCAAACTGTAGAATTTACTCTCTAAACGTTGATTCCAAGTCAGCTGACTTCAAAAGATCCATTGTCAGAAGTGGGATTTGAACCCACGCCTCCATTTGGAGACCAGAAACCTCAGCAACTGAGAAGGGGGATGTGTCTTGAGTCTGGTGCCTTAGACCACTCGGCCATTCTGACATATTCTACAAGTAATTGAGATGCAATTCTATCAGTGAAGTTGTTCAGATGGCATAATAAAGGATGTAAAATATATTATTTGTTGTCTCATAATTAATTCCATTTCTATTTCTAGTCTAGTCATTCCAAAAGAGCATTTGTCAGAAGTGTGAGTAGATCCCGCACCTCCATTGGGGAATCAGAAAACTCAGCAACTGAGAGGGGTGAAAATTCTTGAGTTTGGCGCCTTGGAGCACTGTGCCTTTTTGACATATTCACCCAAATAACTGAAGTGCAATTCTCACAGTGAAGTTGGTCAGATGGAAAAAATAAAGGATCCAAATATATATATTTTTGATTGTCTCATAATTAGTTACAATTATATTTCTAGTCTGCTCACTACAAAAGAGTCTTTGTCAGAAGTCCGATTTGAACCCAAGGCTACATTTGGAGGCTGGAAAGGACAGTTTCATCACTAGAGCTGGTTAGAAGCGAAGTAAAGTGTCCAAACTGTAGAATTTACTCTCTAAACGTTGATTCCAAGTCAGTTGACTTCAAAAGATCCATTGTCAGAAGTGGGATTTGAACCCACGCCTCCATTTGGAGACCAGAAACCTCAGCAACTGAGAAGGGGGATGTGTCTTGAGTCTGGCGCCTTAGACCACTCGGCCATTCTGACATATTCTGCAAGTAGTTGAGGTGCAATTCTATCAGTGAAGTTGTTCAGATGGCATAATAAAGGATGTAAAATATATTATTTGTTGTCTCATAATTAATTCCATTTCTATTTCTAGTCTAGTCATTCCAAAAGAGCATTTGTCAGAAGTGTGAGTAGATCCCGCACCTCCATTGGGGAATCAGAAAACTCAGCAACTGAGAGGGGTGAAAATTCTTGAGTTTGGCGCCTTGGAGCACTGTGCCTTTTTGACATATTCACCCAAATAACTGAAGTGCAATTCTCACAGTGAAGTTGGTCAGATGGAAAAAATAAAGGATCCAAATATATATATTTTTGATTGTCTCATAATTAGTTACAATTGTATTTCTAGTCTGCTCACTACAAAAGAGTCTTTGTCAGAAGTCCGATTTGAACCCAAGGCTACATTTGGAGGCTGGAAAGGACAGTTTTATCACTAGAGCTGGTTAGAAGCGAAGAAAGTGTCCAAACTGTAGAATTTACTCTCTAAACGTTGATTGCAAGTCAGTTGACTTCAAAAGATCCATTGTCAGAAGTGGGATTTGAACCCACGCCTCCATTTGGAGACCAGAAACCTCAGCAACTGAGAAGGGGGATGTGTCTTGAGTCTGGCGCCTTAGACCACTCGGCCATTCTGACATATTCCGCAAATAGTTGAGGTGAAATTCTATCAGTGAAGTTGTTCAGATGTCATAATAAAGGATGTAAAATATATTATTTGTTGTCTCATAATTAATTCCATTTCTATTTCTAGTCTAGTCATTCCAAAAGAGCATTTGTCAGAAGTGTGAGTAGATCCCGCACCTCCATTGGGGAATCAGAAAACTCAGCAACTGAGAGGGGTGAAAATTCTTGAGTTTGGCGCCTTGGAGCACTGTGCCTTTTTGACATATTCACCCAAATAACTGAAGTGCAATTCTCACAGTGAAGTTGGTCAGATGGAAAAAATAAAGGATCCAAATATATATATTTTTGATTGTCTCATAATTAGTTACAATTATATTTCTAGTCTGCTCACTACAAAAGAGTCTTTGTCAGAAGTCCGATTTGAACCCAAGGCTACATTTGGAGGCTGGAAAGGACAGTTTTATCACTAGAGCTGGTTAGAAGCGAAGCAAAGTGTCCAAACTGTAGAATTTAACTCTCTAAACGTTGATTCCAAGTCAGTTGACTTCAAAAGATCCATTGTCAGAAGTGGGATTTGAACCCACGCCTCCATTTGGAGACCAGAAACCTCAGCAACTGAGAAGGGGGATGTGTCTTGAGTGTGGCGCCTTAGACCACTCGGCCATTCTGACATATTCTGCAAGTAGTTGAGGTGCAATTCTATCAGTGAAGTTGTTCAGATGCATAATAAAGGATGTAAAATATATTATTTGTTGTCTCATAATTAATTCCATTTCTATTTCTAGTCTAGTCATTCCAAAAGAGCATTTGTCAGAAGTGTGAGTAGATCCCGCACCTCCATTGGGGAATCAGAAAACTCAGCAACTGAGAGGGGTGAAAATTCTTGAGTTTGGCGCCTTGGAGCACTGTGCCTTTTTGACATATTCACCCAAATAACTGAAGTGCAATTCTCACAGTGAAGTTGGTCAGATGGAAAAAATAAAGGATCCAAATATATATATTTTTGATTGTCTCATAATTAGTTACAATTGTATTTCTAGTCTGCTCACTACAAAAGAGTCTTTGTCAGAAGTCCGATTTGAATCCAAGGCTACATTTGGAGGCTGGAAAGGACAGTTTTATCACTAGAGCTGGTTAGAAGCGAAGGAAAGTGTCCAAACTGTAGAATTAAATCTCTAAACGTTGATTGCAAGTCAGTTGACTTCAAAAGAACCATTGTCAGAAGTGGGATTTGAACCCACGCCTCCATTTGGAGACCAGAAACCTCAGCAACTGAGAAGGGGGATGTGTTTTGAGTCTGGCGCCTTAGACCACTTGGCCATTCTGACATATTCCGCAAATAGTTGAGGTGAAATTCTATCAGTGAAGTTCTTCAGATGTCATAATAAAGGATGTAAAATATATTATTTGTTGTCTCATAATTAATTCCATTTCTATTTCTAGTCTAGTCATTCCAAAAGAGCATTTGTCAGAAGTGTGAGTAGATCCCGCACCTCCATTGGGGAATCAGAAAACTCAGCAACTGAGAGGGGTGAAAATTCTTGAGTTTGGCGCCTTGGAGCACTGTGCCTTTTTGACATATTCACCCAAATAACTGAAGTGCAATTCTCACAGTGAAGTTGGTCAGATGGAAAAAATAAAGGATCCAAATATATATATTTTTGATTGTCTCATAATTAGTTACAATTATTTTCTAGTCTGCTCACTACAAAAGAGTCTTTGTCAGAAGTCCGATTTGAACCCAAGGCTACATTTGGAGGCTGGAAAGGACAGTTTTATCACTAGAGCTGGTTAGAAGCGAAGCAAAGTGTCCAAACTGTAGAATTTACTCTCTAAACGTTGATTCCAAGTCAGTTGACTTCAAAAGATCCATTGTCAGAAGTGGGATTTGAACCCACGCCTCCATTTGGAGACCAGAAACCTCAGCAACTGAGAAGGGGGATGTGTCTTGAGTCTGGCGCCTTAGACCACTCGGCCATTCTGACATATTCTGCAAGTAGTTGAGGTGCAATTCTATCAGTGAAGTTGTTCAGATGGCATAATAAAGGATGTAAAATATATTATTTGTTGTCTCATAATTAATTCCATTTCTATTTCTAGTCTAGTCATTCCAAAAGAGCATTTGTCAGAAGTGTGAGTAGATCCCGCACCTCCATTGGGGAATCAGAAAACTCAGCAACTGAGAGGGGTGAAAATTCTTGAGTTTGGCGCCTTGGAGCACTGTGCCTTTTTGACATATTCACCCAAATAACTGAAGTGCAATTCTCACAGTGAAGTTGGTCAGATGGAAAAAATAAAGGATCCAAATATATATATTTTTGATTGTCTCATAATTAGTTACAATTGTATTTCTAGTCTGCTCACTACAAAAGAGTCTTTGTCAGAAGTCCAATTTGAATCCAAGGCTACATAGGACAGTTTTATCACTAGAGCTGGTTAGAAGCGAAGGAAAGTGTCCAAACTGTAGAATTAAATCTCTAAACGTTGATTGCAAGTCAGTTGACTTGAAAAGAACCATTGTCAGAAGTGGGATTTGAACCCACGCCTCCATTTGGAGACCAGAAACCTCAGCAACTGAGAAGGGGGATGTGTCTTGAGTCTGGCGCCTTAGACCACTCGGCCATTCTGACATATTCCGCAAATAGTTGAGGTGAAATTCTATCAGTGAAGTTCTTCAGATGTCATAATAAAGGATGTAAAATATATTATTTGTTTTCTCATAATTAATTCCATTTCTATTTCTAGTCTAGTCATATTCCGCAAATAGTTGAGGTGAAATTCTATCAGTGAAGTTCTTCAGATGTCATAATAAAGGATGTAAAATATATTATTTGTTGTCTCATAATTAATTCCATTTCTATTTCTAGTCTAGTCATTCCAAAAGAGCATTTGTCAGAAGTGTGAGTAGATCCCGCACCTCCATTGGGGAATCAGAAAACTCAGCAACTGAGAGGGGTGAAAATTCTTGAGTTTGGCGCCTTGGAGCACTGTGCCTTTTTGACATATTCACCCAAATAACTGAAGTGCAATTCTCACAGTGAAGTTGGTCAGATGGAAAAAATAAAGAATCCAAATATATATATTTTTGATTGTCTCATAATTAGTTACAATTATATTTCTAGTCTGCTCACTACAAAAGAGTCTTTGTCAGAAGTCCGATTTGAACCCAAGGCTACATTTGGAGGCTGGAAAGGACAGTTTTATCACTAGAGCTGGTTAGAAGCGAAGCAAAGTGTCCAAACTGTAGAATTTACTCTCTAAACGTTGATTCCAAGTCAGTTGACTTCAAAAGATCCATTGTCAGAAGTGGGATTTGAACCCACGCCTCCATTTGGAGACCAGAAACCTCAGCAACTGAGAAGGGGGATGTGTCTTGAGTCTGTCGCCTTAGACCACTCGGCCATTCTGACATATTCTGCAAGTAGTTGAGGTGCAATTCTATCAGTGAAGTTGTTCAGATGGCATAATAAAGGATGTAAAATATATTATTTGTTGTCTCATAATTAATTCCATTTCTATTTCTAGTCTAGTCATTCCAAAAGAGCATTTGTCAGAAGATGTGAGTAGATCCCGCACCTCCATTGGGGTATCAGAAAACTCAGCAACTGAGAGGGGTGAAAATTCTTGAGTTTGGCGCCTTGGAGCACTGTGCCTTTTTGACATATTCACCCAAATAACTGAAGTGCAATTCCCACAGTGAAGTTGGTCAGATGGAAAAAATAAAGGATCCAAATATATATATTTTTGATTGTCTCATAATTAGTTACAATTGTATTTCTAGTCTGCTCACTAAAAAAGAGTCTTTGTCAGAAGTCAGATTTGAACCCAAGGCTACATTTGGAGGCTGGAAAGGACAGTTTCATCACTAGAGTTGGTTAGAGGCTAAGTAAAGTGTCCAAACTGTAGAATTTACTCTCTAAACGTTGATTCCAAGTCAGCTGACTTCAAAAGATCCATTGTCAGAAGTGGGATTTGAACCCACGCCTCCATTTGGAGACCAGAAACCTCAGCAACTGAGAAGGGGGATGTGTCTTGAGTCTGGCGCCTTAGACCACTCGGCCATTCTGACATATTCTGCAAGTAGTTGAGGTGCAATTCTATCAGTGAAGTTGTTCAGATGGCATAATAAAGGATGTAAAATATATTATTTGTTGTCTCATAATTAATTCCATTTCTATTTCTAGTCTAGTCATTCCAAAAGAGCATTTGTCAGAAGTGTGAGTAGATCCCGCACCTCCATTGGGGTATCAGAAAACTCAGCAACTGAGAGGGGTGAAAATTCTTGAGTTTGGCGCCTTGGAGCACTGTGCCTTTTTGACATATTCACCCAAATAACTGAAGTGCAATTCCCACAGTGAAGTTGGTCAGATGGAAAAAATAAAGGATCCAAATATATATATTTTTGATTGTCTCATAATTAGTTACAATTGTATTTCTAGTCTGCTCACTAAAAAAGAGTCTTTGTCAGAAGTCAGATTTGAACCCAAGGCTACATTTGGAGGCTGGAAAGGACAGTTTCATCACTAGAGTTGGTTAGAGGCTAAGTAAAGTGTCCAAACTGTAGAATTTACTCTCTAAACGTTGATTCCAAGTCAGCTGACTTCAAAAGATCCATTGTCAGAAGTGGGATTTGAACCCACGCCTCCATTTGGAGACCAGAAACCTCAGCAACTGAGAAGGGGGATGTGTCTTGAGTCTGGCGCCTTAGACCACTCGGCCATTCTGACATATTCTACAAGTAATTGAGATGCAATTCTATCAGTGAAGTTGTTCAGATGGCATAATAAAGGATGTAAAATATATTATTTGTTGTCTCATAATTAATTCCATTTCTATTTCTAGTCTAGTCATTCCAAAAGAGCATTTGTCAGAAGTGTGAGTAGATCCCGCACCTCCATTGAGGAATCAGAAAACTCAGCAACTGAGAGGGGTGAAAATTCTTGAGTTTGGCGCCTTGGAGCACTGTGCCTTTTTGACATATTCACCCAAATAACTGAAGTGCAATTCTCACAGTGAAGTTGGTCAGATGGAAAAAATAAAGGATCCAAATATATATATTTTTGATTGTCTCCTAATTAGTTACAATTGTATTTCTAGTCTGCTCACTACAAAAGAGTCTTTGTCAGAAGTCCGATTTGAATCCAAGGCTACATTTGGAGGCTGGAAAGGACAGTTTTATCACTAGAGCTGGTTAGAAGCGAAGGAAAGTGTCCAAACTGTAGAATTAAATCTCTAAACGTTGATTGCAAGTCAGTTGACTTCAAAAGAACCATTGTCAGAAGTGGGATTTGAACCCACGCCTCCATTTGGAGACCAGAAACCTCAGCAACTGAGAAGGGGAATGTGTCTTGAGTCTGGCGCCTTAGACCACTCGGCCATTCTGACATATTCTGCAAATAGTTGAGGTGAAATTCTATCAGTGAAGTTCTTCAGATGTCATAATAAAGGATGTAAAATATATTATTTGTTGTCTCATAATTAATTCCATTTCTATTTCTAGTCTAGTCATTCCAAAAGAGCATTTGTCAGAAGTGTGAGTAGATCCCGCACCTCCATTGGGGAATCAGAAAACTCAGCAACTGAGAGGGGTGAAAATTCTTGAGTTTGGCGCCTTGGAGCACTGTGCCTTTTTGACATATTCACCCAAATAACTGAAGTGCAATTCTCACAGTGAAGTTGGTCAGATGGAAAAAATAAAGGATCCAAATATATATATTTTTGATTGTCTCATAATTAGTTACAATTGTATTTCTAGTCTGCTCACTAAAAAAGAGTCTTTGTCAGAAGTCAGATTTGAACCCAAGGCTACATTTGGAGGCTGGAAAGGACAGTTTTATCACTAGAGTTGGTTAGAGGCTAAGTAAAGTGTCCAAACTGTAGAATTTACTCTCTAAACGTTGATTCCAAGTCAGCTGACTTCAAAAGATCCATTGTCAGAAGTGGGATTTGAACCCACGCCTCCATTTGGAGACCAGAAACCTCAGCAACTGAGAAGGGGGATGTGTCTTGAGTCTGGTGCCTTAGACCACTCGGCCATTCTGACATATTCTACAAGTAGTTGAGATGCAATTCTATCAGTGAAGTTGTTCAGATGGCATAATAAAGGATGTAAAATATATTATTTGTTGTCTCATAATTAATTCCATTTCTATTTCTAGTCTAGTCATTCCAAAAGAGCATTTGTCAGAAGTGTGAGTAGATCCCGCACCTCCATTGGGGAATCAGAAAACTCAGCAACTGAGAGGGGTGAAAATTCTTGAGTTTGGCGCCTTGGAGCACTGTGCCTTTTTGACATATTCACCCAAATAACTGAAGTGCAATTCTCACAGTGAAGTTGGTCAGATGGAAAAAATAAAGGATCCAAATATATATATTTTTGATTGTCTCATAATTAGTTACAATTATATTTCTAGTCTGCTCACTACAAAAGAGTCTTTGTCAGAAGTCCGATTTGAACCCAAGGCTACATTTGGAGGCTGGAAAGGACAGTTTAATCACTAGAGCTGGTTAGAAGCGAAGAAAGTGTCCAAACTGTAGAATTTACTCTCTAAACGTTGATTCCAAGTCAGTTGACTTCAAAAGATCCATTGTCAGAAGTGGGATTTGAACCCACGCCTCCATTTGGAGACCAGAAACCTCAGCAACTGAGAAGGGGGATGTGTCTTGAGTCTGGCGCCTTAGACCACTCGGCCATTCTGACATATTCTGCAAGTAGTTGAGGTGCAATTCTATCAGTGAAGTTGTTCAGATGGCATAATAAAGGATGTAAAATATATTATTTGTTGTCTCATAATTAATTCCATTTCTATTTCTAGTCTAGTCATTCCAAAAGAGCATTTGTCAGAAGTGTGAGTAGATCCCGCACCTCCATTGGGGAATCAGAAAACTCAGCAACTGAGAGGGGTGAAAATTCTTGAGTTTGGCGCCTTGGAGCACTGTGCCTTTTTGACATATTCACCCAAATAACTGAAGTGCAATTCTCACAGTGAAGTTGGTCAGATGGAAAAAATAAAGGATCCAAATATATATATTTTTGATTGTCTCATAATTAGTTACAATTGTATTTCTAGTCTGCTCACTACAAAAGAGTCTTTGTCAGAAGTCCGATTTGAACCAAGGCTACATTTGGAGGCTGGAAAGGACAGTTTTATCACTAGAGCTGGTTAGAAGCGAAGGAAAGTGTCCAAACTGTAGAATTTACTCTCTAAACGTTGATTGCAAGTCAGTTGACTTCAAAAGATCCATTGTCAGAAGTGGGATTTGAACCCACGCCTCCATTTGGAGACCAGAAACCTCAGCAACTGAGAAGGGGGATGTGTCTTGAGTCTGGCGCCTTAGACCACTCGGCCATTCTGACATATTCCGCAAATAGTTGAGGTGAAATTCTATCAGTGAAGTTCTTCAGATGTCATAATAAAGGATGTAAAATATATTATTTGTTGTCTCATAATTAATTCCATTTCTATTTCTAGTCTAGTCATTCCAAAAGAGCATTTGTCAGAAGTGTGAGTAGATCCCGCACCTCCATTGGGGAATCAGAAAACTCAGCAACTGAGAGGGGTGAAAATTCTTGAGTTTGGCGCCTTGGAGCACTGTGCCTTTTTGACATATTCACCCAAATAACTGAAGTGCAATTCTCACAGTGAAGTTGGTCAGATGGAAAAAATAAAGGATCCAAATATATATATTTTTGATTGTCTCATAATTAGTTACAATTATATTTCTAGTCTGCTCACTACAAAAGAGTCTTTGTCAGAAGTCCGATTTGAACCCAAGGCTACATTTGGAGGCTGGAAAGGACAGTTTTATCACTAGAGCTGGTTAGAAGCGAAGCAAAGTGTCCAAACTGTAGAATTTACTCTCTAAACGTTGATTCCAAGTCAGTTGACTTCAAAAGATCCATTGTCAGAAGTGGGATTTGAACCCACGCCTCCATTTGGAGACCAGAAACCTCAGCAACTGAGAAGGGGGATGTGTCTTGAGTCTGGCGCCTTAGACCACTCGGCCATTCTGACATATTCTGCAAGTAGTTGAGGTGCAATTCTATCAGTGAAGTTGTTCAGATGGCATAATAAAGGATGTAAAATATATTATTTGTTGTCTCATAATTAATTCCATTTCTATTTCTAGTCTAGTCATTCCAAAAGAGCATTTGTCAGAAGTGTGAGTAGATCCCGCACCTCCATTGGGGAATCAGAAAACTCAGCAACTGAGAGGGGTGAAAATTCTTGAGTTTGGCGCCTTGGAGCACTGTGCCTTTTTGACATATTCACCCAAATAACTGAAGTGCAATTCTCACAGTGAAGTTGGTCAGATGGAAAAAATAAAGGATCCAAATATATATATTTTTGATTGTCTCATAATTAGTTACAATTGTATTTCTAGTCTGCTCACTACAAAAGAGTCTTTGTCAGAAGTCCGATTTGAATCCAAGGCTACATTTGGAGGCTGGAAAGGACAGTTTTATCACTAGAGCTGGTTAGAAGCGAAGGAAAGTGTCCAAACTGTAGAATTAAATCTCTAAACGTTGATTGCAAGTCAGTTGACTTCAAAAGAACCATTGTCAGAAGTGGGATTTGAACCCACGCCTCCATTTGGAGACCAGAAACCTCAGCAACTGAGAAGGGGGATGTGTTTGAGTCTGGCGCCTTAGACCACTCGGCCATTCTGACATATTCCGCAAATAGTTGAGGTGAAATTCTATCAGTGAAGTTCTTCAGATGTCATAATAAAGGATGTAAAATATATTATTTGTTGTCTCATAATTAATTCCATTTCTATTTCTAGTCTAGTCATTCCAAAAGAGCATTTGTCAGAAGTGTGAGTAGATCCCGCACCTCCATTGGGGAATCAGAAAACTCAGCAACTGAGAGGGGTGAAAATTCTTGAGTTTGGCGCCTTGGAGCACTGTGCCTTTTTGACATATTCACCCAAATAACTGAAGTGCAATTCTCACAGTGAAGTTGGTCAGATGGAAAAAATAAAGGATCCAAATATATATATTTTTGATTGTCTCATAATTAGTTACAATTATATTTCTAGTCTGCTCACTACAAAAGAGTCTTTGTCAGAAGTCCGATTTGAACCCAAGGCTACATTTGGAGGCTGGAAAGGACAGTTTTATCACTAGAGCTGGTTAGAAGCGAAGCAAAGTGTCCAAACTGTAGAATTTACTCTCTAAACGTTGATTCCAAGTCAGTTGACTTCAAAAGATCCATTGTCAGAAGTGGGATTTGAACCCACGCCTCCATTTGGAGACCAGAAACCTCAGCAACTGAGAAGGGGGATGTGTCTTGAGTCTGGCGCCTTAGACCACTCGGCCATTCTGACATATTCTGCAAGTAGTTGAGGTGCAATTCTATCAGTGAAGTTGTTCAGATGGCATAATAAAGGATGTAAAATATATTATTTGTTGTCTCATAATTAATTCCATTTCTATTTCTAGTCTAGTCATTCCAAAAGAGCATTTGTCAGAAGTGTGAGTAGATCCCGCACCTCCATTGGGGAATCAGAAAACTCAGCAACTGAGAGGGGTGAAAATTCTTGAGTTTGGCGCCTTGGAGCACTGTGCCTTTTTGACATATTCACCCAAATAACTGAAGTGCAATTCCTCACAGTGAAGTTGGTCAGATGGAAAAAATAAAGGATCCAAATATATATATTTTGATTGTCTCATAATTAGTTACAATTGTATTTCTAGTCTGCTCACTACAAAAGAGTCTTTGTCAGAAGTCCGATTTGAATCCAAGGCTACATAGGGACAGTTTTATCACTAGAGCTGGTTAGAAGCGAAGGAAAGTGTCCAAACTGTAGAATTAAATCTCTAAACGTTGATTGCAAGTCAGTTGACTTGAAAAGAACCATTGTCAGAAGTGGGATTTGAACCCACGCCTCCATTTGGAGACCAGAAACCTCAGCAACTGAGAAGGGGGATGTGTCTTGAGTCTGGCGCCTTAGACCACTCGGCCATTCTGACATATTCCGCAAATAGTTGAGGTGAAATTCTATCAGTGAAGTTCTTCAGATGTCATAATAAAGGATGTAAAATATATTATTTGTTTTCTCATAATTAATTCCATTTCTATTTCTAGTCTAGTCATATTCCGCAAATAGTGAGGTGAAATTCTATCAGTGAAGTTCTTCAGATGTCATAATAAAGGATGTAAAATATATTATTTGTTGTCTCATAATTAATTCCATTTCTATTTCTAGTCTAGTCATTCCAAAAGAGCATTTGTCAGAAGTGTGAGTAGATCCCGCACCTCCATTGGGGAATCAGAAAACTCAGCAACTGAGAGGGGTGAAAATTCTTGAGTTTGGCGCCTTGGAGCACTGTGCCTTTTTGACATATTCACCCAAATAACTGAAGTGCAATTCTCACAGTGAAGTTGGTCAGATGGAAAAAATAAAGAATCCAAATATATATATTTTTGATTGTCTCATAATTAGGTTACAATTATATTTCTAGTCTGCTCACTACAAAAGAGTCTTTGTCAGAAGTCCGATTTTGAACCCAAGGCTACATTTGGAGGCTGGAAAGGACAGTTTTTATCACTTAGAGCTGGTTAGAAGCGAAGCAAAGTGTCCAAACTGTAGAATTTACTCTCTAAACGTTGATTCCAAGTCAGTTGACTTCAAAAGATCCATTGTCAGAAGTGGGATTTGAACCCACGCCTCCATTTGGAGACCAGAAACCTCAGCAACTGAGAAGGGGGATGTGTCTTGAGTCTGTCGCCTTAGACCACTCGGCCATTCTGACATATTCTGCAAGTAGTTGAGGTGCAATTCTATCAGTGAAGTTGTTCAGATGGCATAATAAAGGATGTAAAATATATTATTTGTTGTCTCATAATTAATTCCATTTCTATTTCTAGTCTAGTCATTCCAAAAGAGCATTTGTCAGAAGATGTGAGTAGATCCCGCACCTCCATTGGGGTATCAGAAAACTCAGCAACTGAGAGGGGTGAAAATTCTTGAGTTTGGCGCCTTGGAGCACTGTGCCTTTTTGACATATTCACCCAAATAACTGAAGTGCAATTCCCACAGTGAAGTTGGTCAGATGGAAAAAATAAAGGATCCAAATATATATATTTTTGATTGTCTCATAATTAGTTACAATTGTATTTCTAGTCTGCTCACTAAAAAAGAGTCTTTGTCAGAAGTCAGATTTGAACCCAAGGCTACATTTGGAGGCTGGAAAGGACAGTTTCATCACTAGAAGAGTTAAGCAAAAGGTGTCTACAAACTTAGACATTTACTACCCAAAACGTTGATTCCAAGTTTGTCAGAACCATTGTCAGAAGTGGGATTTGAACCCACGCCTCCATTTGGAGACCAGAAACCTCAGCAACTGAGAAGGGGATGATGTCTTGAGTCTGGCGCCTTAGACCACTCGGCCATTCTGACATATTCTGCAAGTAGTTGAGGTGCAATTCTATCAGTGAAGTTGTTCAGATGGCATAATAAAGGATGTAAAATATATATTTTGTTGTCTCATAATTAATTCCATTTCTATTTCTAGTCTAGTCATCCAAAAGAGCATTTGTCAGAAGTGTGAGTAGATCCCGCACCTCCATTGGGGAATCAGAAAACTCAGCAACTGAGAGGGTGAAAATTCTTGAGTTTGGCGC
>NW_020529121.1:0-136266 GCF_003368295.1 Carassius auratus
AAATTTTTACTCATATCACTTCACGCATCACAATAAACACTGCGAGATTGTGTCTTTACTGTCTGTTAACAAGTGGATCCACCAATGTAATATTTCCCCTTAAAAACATTTTTAAAAAATGCCAGAAGTTGCAACAGATTTAGAATTCAAACCACTTGAGACCTTAGAGGAACTCAAAGAAACACTATGATGCCAAGGTAGAACATTAAATGCCTTTGATGGACTTTGTCCATTTAAGCACGTTTGCGTCTTTAATACACAATTACAAAGTGGATCCACATCTGTAATATTTCCGCCTAAAAACAACCCACAAATCGCTAGTAGATAAAACAGACCTAGAAATCAAGCCACTTCTATGTAATCGATCTAGATTTTTATATTAATACAATAACTTGGAGAGGAAAACTACTCAATTTTGACTCCATATCACTTCACGCATCACAATAAACACTGCAAGTTGTGTCTTTACTGTCTGTTACAAAGTGATCCACCAATGTAATATTTCCCCAATCCCCCTAAAAACATTTTTAAAAAATCCCAGAATTTGCAACAGATTTAAGCACATTTAAGCACGTTTGCGTCTTTGCTCAATTACAAAGTGGATCCACATCCATGACTATTTAACTGCTAAAAAAATTAAACCGCCAGTAGCTAAAAGAGGTTAACAATTCAAGCCAATTTACGCCCTAGAGGGCACTCAAAGAAACACTATGATGCCAAGGTAGAACATTAAATATTTCTGCCTAAAAAACAACCCACAAATCGCTAGTAGATACAACAGACCGTAGAAATCAAGACACTTCTATGTTAATTTGATGTAGATTTTCTATTAATACAATTTCTTGGAGAAGAAAACTACTCAAAATTTTGACTCATATCACTTCACGCATTACAATAAACACTGCAGGACTGTGTCTTTACTGTCTGTTACAAAAGTGGATCCACCAATGTAATATTTCCCCCTAAAAACATTTTTGAAAAAATGCCAGAAGTTGCAACAGATTTAGAATTCAAACCACTTGAGACCTTAGAAGGAACTCAGAGAAACACTATGATGCCAAGGTAGAACTTTAAATGCCTTTGATGGACTGTACATTTAAGCACGTTTGCATCTTTGCACTCAATTACAAAGTGAATCCACATCTGTAATATTTTCCCCTAAGAAAATAAAAATTCCAGCAGCTAAAACAGGTTAAGAATTCTAGCCAATTGACACCCTAGAGGGCACTCAAAGAAACACTATGATGCCAAGGTAGAACATTAATTCCTTTGATGGACTTTGTCCATTTAAGCACGTTTGCGTCTTTGTACACAATTACAAAGTGGATCCACATCTGTAATATTTCCCCCTAAAAACAACCCACAAATCGCTAGTAGATACAACAGACCTAGATATCAAGCCACTTCTATGTTAACTTGATCTAGATTTTTCTATTAATACAATTTCTTGGAGAGGAAAACTACTCAAAATTTTGACTCATATCGCTTCACGCATCACAATAAACACTGCAGGTTTGTGTCTTTACTGTCTGTTACAAAGTGGATCCACCAATGTAATATTTCCCCCTAAAAACAATTTTTTTTTAAATGCCAGAAGTTGCAACAGATTTAGAATTTAAACCACTTGAGACCTTGGAGGGAACTCAAAGAAACACTATGATACCAAAGACCCAAACTTGCAGTAGTTTTTATGGTCTGCGAAACAATAAAAAATAAGATTTTGAGTAAATTTGGTCTCCAAGAAATTGTTTTAAAAGAAAAAATTTAATCAATGTTATGTTATCTTAAGCTATGTTAACTTGATCTAGATTTTTATATTAATACAATTTCTTGGAGAAGAAAACTACTCAAAATTTTGACTCATATCACTTCACGCATCACAATAAACACTGCAGGTTTGTGTCTTTACTGTCTGTTACAAAGTGGATCCACCAATGTAATATTTCCCCCTAAAAACATTTTTAAAAAATGCCAGAAGTTGCAACAGATTTAGACCTTAGAGGGAACTCAAAGAAACACTATGATGCCAAAAACCCAAACTTGCAGTAGTTTTTATGGTCTGCGAAACAATAAAAAATAAGATTTTGAGTAATTTTGCTCCCCAAGAAATTGTTTTAAAAGAAAAAAATTTAATCAATGTTATGTTATCTTAAGCTATGTTAACTTGATCTAGATTTTTATATTAATACAATATATTGGAAAGGAAAACTACTCAAAATTTTTACTCATATCACTTCACGCATCACAATAAACACTGCGAGATTGTGTCTTTACTGTCTGTTACAAAGTGGATCCACAAATGTAATATTTCCCCTTAAAAACATTTAAAAAAAATGCCAGAAGTTGCAACATATTTAGAATTCAAACCACTTGAGACCTTAGAGGACACTCAAAGAAACACTATGATGCCAAGGTAGAACATTAAATGCCTTTGATGGACTTTGTCCATTTAAGCACGTTTCCGTCTTTATACACAATTACAAAGTGGATCTACATCTGTAATATTTCCGCCTAAAAACAACCCACAAATCGCTAGTAGATAAAACAGACCTAGAAATCAAGCCACTTCTATGTTAACTCGATCTAGATTTTTATATTAATACAATAACTTGGAGAGGAAAACTACTCAAAATTTTGACTCATATCACTTCATGCATCACAATAAACACTGCAAGATTGTGTCTTTACTGTCTGTTACAAAGTGAATCCACCAATGTAATATTTCCCCCTAAAAACATTTTTAAAAAATGCCCGAAGTTGCAACATATTTAGAATTCAAACCACTTGAGACCTTAGAGGGAACTCAAAGAAACACTATGATGCCAAGGTAGAACTTTAAATGCCTTTGATGGACTGTACATTTAAGCACGTTTGCATCTTTGCACTCAATTACAAAGTGGATCCACATCTGTAATATTTTCCCCTAAGAAAATAAAAATGCCAGCAGCTAAAACAGGTTAAGAATTCTAGCCAATTGACACCCTAGAGGGCACTCAAAGAAACACTATGATGCCAAGGTAGAACATTAATTCCTTTGATGGACTTTGTCCATTTAAGCACGTTTGCGTCTTTGTACACAATTACAAAGTGGATCCACATCTGTAATATTTCCCCCTAAAAACAACCCACAAATCGCTAGTAGATACAACAGACCTAGATATCAAGCCACTTCTATGTTAACTTGATCTAGATTTTTCTATTAATACAATTTCTTGGAGAGGAAAACTACTCAAAATTTTGACTCATATCGCTTCACGCATCACAATAAACACTGCAGGTTTGTGTCTTTACTGTCTGTTACAAAGTGGATCCACCAATGTAATATTTCCCCCTAAAAACATTTTTTTTTAAATGCCAGAAGTTGCAACAGATTTAGAATTTAAACCACTTGAGACCTTGGAGGGAACTCAAAGAAACACTATGATACCAAAGACCCAAACTTGCAGTAGTTTTTATGGTCTGCGAAACAATAAAAAATAAGATTTTGAGTAATTTTGGTCTCCAAGAAATTGTTTTAAAAGAAAAAATTTAATCAATGTTATGTTATCTTAAGCTATGTTAACTTGATCTAGATTTTTATATTAATACAATTTCTTGGAGAAGAAAACTACTCAAAATTTTGACTCATATCACTTCACGCATCACAATAAACACTGCAGGTTTGTGTCTTTACTGTCTGTTACAAAGTGGATCCACCAATGTAATATTTCCACCTAAAAACATTTTTAAAAAATGCCAGAAGTTGCAACAGATTTAGACCTTAGAGGGAACTCAAAGAAACACTATGATGCCAAAAACCCAAACTTGCAGTAGTTTTTATTGTCTGCGAAACAATAAAAAATAAGATTTTGAGTAATTTTGGTCCCCAAGAAATTGTTTTAAAAGAAAAAATTTAATCAATGTTATGTTATCTTAAGCTATGTTAACTTGATCTAGATTTTTATATTAATACAATATCTTGGAAAGGAAAACTACTCAAAATTTTTACTCATATCACTTCACGCATCACAATAAACACTGCGAGATTGTGTCTTTACTGTCTGTTACAAAGTGGATCCACAAATGTAATATTTCCCCTTAAAAACATTTAAAAAAAATGCCAGAAGTTGCAACATATTTAGAATTCAAACCACTTGAGACCTTAGAGGACACTCAAAGAAACACTATGATGCCAAGGTAGAACATTAAATGCCTTTGATGGACTTTGTCCATTTAAGCACGTTTCCGTCTTTATACACAATTACAAAGTGGATCCACATCTGTAATATTTCCGCCTAAAAACAACCCACAAATCGCTAGTAGATAAAACAGACCTAGAAATCAAGCCACTTCTATGTTAACTCGATCTAGATTTTTATATTAATACAATAACTTGGAGAGGAAAACTACTCAAAATTTTGACTCATATCACTTCACGCATCACAATAAACACTGCAAGATTGTGTCTTTACTGTCTGTTACAAAGTGGATCCACCAATGTAATATTTCCCCAATTCCCCCTAAAAACATTTTTAAAAAATCCCAGAATTTGCAACAGATTTAAGCACATTTAAGCACGTTTGCGTCTTTGCTCTCAATTACAAAGTGGATCCACATCCATGATATTTACTGCTAAAAAAATTAAAACGCCAGTAGCTAAAAGAGGTTAACAATTCAAGCCAATGTACGCCCTAGAGGGCACTCAAAGAAACACTATGATGCCAAGGTAGAACATTAAATATTTCTGCCTAAAAACAACCCACAAATCGCTAGTAGATACAACAGACCTAGAAATCAAGACACTTCTATGTTAATTTGATGTAGATTTTCTATTAATACAATTTCTTGGAGAAGAAAACTACTCAAAATTTTGACTCATATCACTTCACGCATTACAATAAACACTGCAGGACTGTGACTTTACTGTCTGTTACAAAGTGGATCCACCAATGTAATATTTCCCCCTAAAAACATTTTTGAAAAATGCCAGAAGTTGCAACAGATTTAGAATTCAAACCACTTGAGACCTTAGAAGGAACTCAGAGAAACACTATGATGCCAAGGTAGAACTTTAAATGCCTTTGATGGACTGTACATTTAAGCACGTTTGCATCTTTGCACTCAATTACAAAGTGAATCCACATCTGTAATATTTTCCCCTAAGAAAATAAAAATGCCAGCAGCTAAAACAGGTTAAGAATTCTAGCCAATTGACACCCTAGAGGGCACTCAAAGAAACACTATGATGCCAAGGTAGAACATTAATTCCTTTGATGGACTTTGTCCATTTAAGCACGTTTGCGTCTTTGTACACAATTACAAAGTGGATCCACATCTGTAATATTTCCCCCTAAAAACAACCCACAAATCGCTAGTAGATACAACAGACCTAGATATCAAGCCACTTCTATGTTAACTTGATCTAGATTTTTCTATTAATACAATTTCTTGGAGAGGAAAACTACTCAAAATTTTTACTCATATCACTTCACGCATCACAATAAACACTGCAAGATTGTGTCTTTACTGTCTGTTACAAAGTGGATCCACCAATGTAATATTTCCCCCTAAAAACATTTTTAAAAAATGCCAGAAGTTGCAACAGATTTAGAATTCAAACCACTTGAGACCTTAGAGGGAACTCAAAGAAACACTATGATGCCAAGGTAGAACTTTAAATGCCTTTGATGGACTGTCCATTTAAGAATGTTTGCGTCTTTGCACTCAATCACATAGTGGATCCACATCCGTAATATTTAACCCTAAGAAAATAAAAATGCCAGCAGCTAAAACAGGTTAAGAATTCTAGCCAATTGACACCCTAGAGGGCACTCAAAGAAACACTATGATGCCAAGGTAGAACATTAAATGCCTTTGATGGACTTCGTCCATTTAAGCACGTTTGCGTCTTTGTATACAATTACAAAGTGGATCCACATCTGTAATATTTCCCCCTAAAAACAACCCACAAATCACTAGTAGATACAACAGACCTAGATATCAAGCCACTTCTATGTTAACTTGATCTAGATTTTTCTATTAATACAATTTCTTGGAGAGGAAAAGTACTCAAAATTTTGACTCATATCGATTCACGCATCACAACAAACACCAATGTAATATTTCTCACTAAAAACATTTTTTTTTAAATGCCAGAAGTTGCAACAGATTTAGAACTTAGAGGGATCTCAAAGAAAACTACTCAAAATTTTGACTCATATCAATCAATCAATCACCTTTATTTATATAGTGCTTTAAACAAAATACATTGCGCCAAAGCACTGAACAACATTCATTTGGAAAACAGTGTCTCAATAATGCAAAATGATAGTTAAAGGCAGTTCATCATTGAATTCAGTTATGTAATCTCTGTTCAGTTGAAATAGTGTCTGTTTTAATTTGCAATCAAGTCAATGATATCGCTGTAGATGAAGTGACCCCAACTAAGCAAGCCAGAGGCGACAGCGGCAAGGAACCGAAACTCCATCGGTGACAGAATGGAGAAAAAAACCTTGGGAGAAACCAGGCTCAGTTGGGGGGCCAGTTCTCCTCTGACCAGACGAAACCAGTAGTTCAATTCCAGGCTGCAGCAAAGTCAGATTGTGCAGAAGAATCATCAGTTTCCTGTGGTCTTGTCCTGGTGCTCCTCTGAGACAAGGTCTTTACAGGGGATCTGTATCTGGGGCTCTAGTTGTCCTGGTCTCCGCTGTCTTTCAGGGCAGTAGAGGTCCTTTCTAGGTGCTGATCCACCATCTGGTCTGGATACGTACTGGATCCGGGTGACTGCAGTGACCCTCTGATCTGGACACAGACTGGATCTGGTGGCCACGGTGACCTCGGAACAAGAGAGAAACAGACAAATATTAGCGTAGATGCCATTCTTCTAATGATGTAGAAAGTACGGTGTTATGTGAAGTGTTCCGGTTCCAGTTTACCTAATTAATGCAGCCTAAAAATCCTTTAACGCATTTGGATATTAAAAGCATATTAGTATATTATGTGTATGCCAGGTTAAAGAGATGGGTCTTTAATCTAGATTTAAACTGCAAGAGTGTGTCTGCCTCCCGAACAATGTTAGGTAGGTTATTCCAGAGTTTAGGCGCCAAATAGGAAAAGGATCTGCCGCCCGCAGTTGATTTTGATATTCTAGGTATTATCAAATTGCCTGAGTTTTGAGAACGTAGCGGACGTAGAGGAGTATAATGTAAAAGGAGCTCATTCAAATACTGAGGTGCTAAACCATTCAGGGCTTTATAAGTAATAAGCAATATTTTAAAATCTATACAATGTTTGATAGGGAGCCAGTGCAGTGTGGACAGGACCGGGCTAATATGGTCATACTTCCTGGTTCTAGTAAGAACTCTTGCTGCTGCATTTTGGACTAGCTGTAGTTTGTTTACCAAGCGTGCAGAACAACCACCCAATAAAGCATTACAATAGTCTAACCTTGAAGTCATAAATGCATGGATTAACATTTCTGCATTTGACATTGAGAGCATAGGCCGTAATTTAGATATATTTTTGAGATGGAAAAATGCAGTTTTACAAATGCTAGAAACGTGGCTTTCTAAGGAAAGATTGCGATCAAGTAGCACACCTAGGTTCCTAACTGATGACGAGGAATTGACAGAGCAACCATCAAGTCTTAGACAGTGTTCTAGGTTATTACAAGTAGAGTTTTTAGGCCCTATGATTAACACCTCTGTTTTTTCTGAATTTAGCAGTAAGAAATTACTCGTCATCCAATTTTTTATATCGACTATGCATTCCATTAGTTTTTCAAATTGG
Organism: Carassius auratus; assembly: GCF_003368295.1. NCBI lineage: Eukaryota > Metazoa > Chordata > Actinopteri > Cypriniformes > Cyprinidae > Carassius > Carassius auratus. The sequence continues at coordinate 7,768 of NW_020529121.1, forward strand.
TGTGTTTCACCGGGCTGCAAGGAAATATAGAGCTGCGTATCATCAGCATAACAGTGAAAGCTAACACCATGTTTCCTGATGATATCTCCCAAGGGTAACATATAAAGCGTGAAGAGTAGCGGCCCTAGAACTGAGCCTTGAGGTACTCCATACTGCACTTGTGATCGATATGATACATCTTCATTCACTGCTACGAACTGATGGCGGCCATATAAGTACGATTTAAACCATGCTAATGCACTTCCACTGATGCCAACAAAGTGTTCAAGTCTATGCAAAAGAATGTTGTGGTCAATTGAGTCAAACGCAGCACTAAGATCCAATAAAACTAATAGAGAGATACAACCACGATCAGATGATAAGAGCAGATCATTTGTAACTCTAAGGAGAGCAGTTTCAGTACTATGATACGGTCTAAATCCTGACTGGAAATCCTCACATATACCATTTTTCTCTAAGAAGGAATATAATTGTGAGGATACCACCTTTTCTAGTATCTTGGACAGAAAAGGGAGATTCGAGATTGGTCTATAATTAACTAGTTCTCTGGGGTCAAGTTGTGGCTTTTTTATGAGAGGCTTAATAACAGCCAGTTTGAAGGTTTTGGGGACATATCCTAATGACAATGAGGAATTAATATTAGTCAGAAGAGGACCTATGACTTCTGGAAGCACCTCTTTTAAGAGCTTAGATGGTATAGGGTCTAACATACATGTTGTAATTTTAGATGATTTAACAAGTTTATACAATTCTTCCTCTCCTATAGTAGAGAATGAGTGGAACTGTTCCTCAGTGGGTCTATAGTGCACTGTCTGATGCGAAACTGTAGCTGACGGCTGAATGGTTGCAATTTTATCTCTAATAGTATCGATTTTAGAAGTAAAGTAGTTCATAAAGTCATTACTGCTGTGGTGTTGGGAAATGTCAACACTTGTTGAGGCTTTATTTTTCGTTAATTTAGCCACTGTATTGAATAAATACCTGGGGTTATGTTTGTTTTCTTCTAAAAGAGAAGAAAAGTAATCAGATCTAGCAGTTTTTAATGCTTTTCTGTAGGATATGCTACTTTCCCGCCAAGCAATACGAAATACGTCTAGTTTTGTTTTCCTCCAGCTGCGCTCCATTTTTCGGGCTGCTCTCTTTAGGGTGCGAGTATGCTCATTATACCATGGTGTCAAACTGTTTTCCTTAACCTTCCTTAAACGTAAAGGAGCAACTGTATTTAAAGTGCTAGAAAAGAGAGAGTCCATAGTTTCTGTTACATCATCAAGTTGTTCTGAGGTTTTGGATATGCTAAGGAATTCGGATACATCAGGAAGATAACTTAAAAAGCAGTCTTTTGTGGTAGAAGTGATGGTTCTTCGATACTTGTAACAAGAAGTAGAATTTACAATTTTGGCTATATGAAGTTTACACAGAACTAAATAATGATCTGAGATATCATCACTTGGCTGAATAATTTCAACACTATCAACATCAATTCCATGTGACAGTATTAAATCTAGAGTATGATTTCGACAATGAGTAGGTCCTGAAACGTGTTGTCTAACACCAATAGAGTTCAGAATGTCTATAAATGCTGATCCCAATGCATCTTTTTCATTATCGACATGGATATTAAAATCACCAACTATTAAGACTTTATCTGCAGCCAGAACTAACTCAGAAGTAAAATCACCAAACTCTTTAATAAAGTCTGTATGGTGCCCTGGTGGCCTGTATACAGTAGCCAGTACAAACATAACAGGGGATTTATCATTAACATTGGTTTCTCTGGATAATGTTATATGAAGCACCATTACTTCAAACGAGTTATACTTGAAGCCTGCCCTCTGAGAAATCCTGAAAACGCGGCTCATATCACTTCACGCATCACAATAAACACTGCAAGATTGTGTCTTTACTGTCTGTTACAAAGTGGATCCACCAATGTAATATTTCCCCCTAAAAACATTTTTAAAAAATGCCAGAAGTTGCAACAGATTTAGAATTCAAACCACTTGAGACCTTAGAGGGAACTCAAAGAAACACTATGATGCCAAGGTAGAACTTTAAATGCCTTTGATGGACTGTCCATTTAAGAACGTTTGCATCTTTGCACTCAATCACATAGTGGATCCATATCCGTAATATTTAACCCTAAGAAAATAAAAATGCCAGCAGCTAAAACAGGTTAAGAATTCTAGCCAATTGACACCCTAGAGGGCACTCAAAGAAACACTATGATGCCAAGGTAGAACATTAATTCCTTTGATGGACTTTGTCCATTTAAGCACGTTTGCGTCTTTGTACACAATTACAAAGTGGATCCAAATCTGTAATATTTCCCCCTAAAAACAACCCACAAATCGCTAGTAGATACAACAGACCTAGATATCAAGCCACTTCTATGTTAACTTGATCTAGATTTTTCTATTAATACAATTTCTTGGAGAGGAAAAGTACTCAAAATTTTGACTCATATCGATTCACGCATCACAATTAACACCAATGTAATATTTCTCCCTAAAAACATTTTTTAAAAATGCCAGAAGTTGCAACAGATTTAGAATTTAAACCACTTGAGACCTTGGAGGGAACTCAAAGAAACACTATGATACCAAAGACCCAAACTTGCAGTAGTTTTTATGGTCTGCGAAACAATAAAAAATAAGATTTTGAGTAATTTTGGTCTCCAAGAAATTGTTTTAAAAGAAAAAATGTAATCAATGTTATGTTATCTTAAGCTATGTTAACTTGATCTAGATTTTTATATTAATACAATATCTTGGAAAGGAAAACTACTCAAAATTTTTACTCATATCACTTCACGCATCACAATAAACATTGCGAGATTGTGTCTTTACTGTCTGTTACAAAGTGGATCCACAAATGTAATATTTCCCCTTAAAAACATTTTTAAACAATGCCAGAAGCTGCAACAGATTTAGAATTCAAACCACTTGAGACCTTAGAGGGAACTCAAAGAAACACTATGATGCCAAGGTAGAACTTTAAATGCCTTTGATGGACTGTCCATTTAAGCACGTTTGCGTCTTTGCACTCAATTACAAAGTGGATCCACATCCATGATATTTAATAGCAGTAAATATCATGGATGTGGATCCACTTTGTAATTGAGTGCAAAGACGCAAACGTGCTTAAATGGACAGTCCAATATTACATTGGATCCACCAATGTAATATTTCAACAATTCCCCCTAAAAACATTTTTTTTAAATCCCAGAATTTGCAACAGATTTAGAATTCAAACCACTTGAGACCTTAGAGGGAACTCAAAGAAACACTATGATGCCAAGGTTGAACTTTAAATGCCTTTGATGGACTGTCCATTTAAGCAAGTTTGAATCTTTGCACTCAATTACAAAGTGGATCCACATCCATAATATTTCACCCTAAAAAAATAAAAATGCCAGCTGCTAAAAGAGGTTAACAATTCAAGCCAATTTACGCCCTAGAGGGCACTCAAAGAAACACTATGATGCCAAGGTAGAACATTAAATGCCTTTGATGGACTGTCCATTTAAGCACGTTTGCGTCTTTGCACTCAATTACAAAGTGGATCCACATCCATGATATTTAATAGCAGTAAATATCATGGATGTGGATCCACTTGCAGTAGTTTTTATGGTCTGCGAAACAATAAAAAATAAGATTTTAAGTAATTTTGGTCTCCAAGAAATTGTTTTAAAAGAAAAAATTTAATCAATGTTATGTTATCTTAAGCTATGTTAACTTGATCTAGATTTTTATATTAATACAATATCTTGGAAAGGAAAACTACTCAAAATTTTTACTCATATCACTTCACGCATCACAATAAACATTGCGAGATTGTGTCTTTACTGTCTGTTACAAAGTGGATCCACAAATGTAATATTTCCCCTTAAAAACATTTTTAAACAATGCCAGAAGCTGCAACAGATTTAGAATTCAAACCACTTGAGACCTTAGAGGGAACTCAAAGAAACACTATGATGCCAAGGTAGAACTTTAAATGCATTTGATGGACTGTCCATTTAAGCACGTTTGCGTCTTTGCACTCAATTACAAAGTGGATCCACATCCATGATATTTAATAGCAGTAAATATCATGGATGTGGATCCACTTTGTAATTGAGTGCAAAGACGCAAACGTGCTTAAATGGACAGTCCAATATTACATTGGATCCACCAATGTAATATTTCAACAATTCCCCCTAAAAACATTTTTTAAAAATCCCAGAATTTGCAACAGATTTAGAATTCAAACCACTTGAGACCTTAGAGGGAACTCAAAGAAACACTATGATGCCAAGGTTGAACTTTAAATGCCTTTGATGGACTGTCCATTTAAGCAAGTTTGAATCTTTGCACTCAATTACAAAGTGGATCCACATCCATAATATTTCACCCTAAAAAAATAAAAATGCCAGCTGCTAAAACAGGTTAAGAATTCTAGCCAATTGACACCCTAGAGGGCACTCAAAGAAACACTATGATGCCAAGGTAGAACATTAATTCCTTTGATGGACTTTGTCCATTTAAGCACGTTTGAGTCTTTGTACACAATTACAAAGTGGATCCACATCTGTAATATTTCCCCCTAAAAACAACCCACAAATCGCTAGTAGATACAACAGACCTAGATATCAAGCCACTTCTATGTTAACTTGATCTAGATTTTTCTATTAATACAATTTCTTGGAGAGGAAAACTACTCAAAATTTTGACTCATATCGCTTCACGCATCACAATAAACACTGCAGGTTTGTGTCTTTACTGTCTGTTACAAAGTGGATCCACCAATGTAATATTTCCCCCTAAAAACATTTTTTTTTTTAAATGCCAGAAGTTGCAACAGATTTAGAATTTAAACCACTTGAGACCTTGGAGGGAACTCAAATAAACACTATGATACCAAAGACCCAAACTTGCAGTAGTTTTTATGGTCTGCGAAACAATAAAAAATAAGATTTTGAGTAATTTTGGTCTCCAAGAAATTGTTTTAAAAGAAAAAATTTAATCAATGTTATGTTATCTTAAGCTATGTTAACTTGATCTAGATTTTTATATTAATACAATTTCTTGGAGAAGAAAACTACTCAAAATTTTGACTCATATCACTTCACGCATCACAATAAACACTGCAGGTTTGTGTCTTTACTGTCTGTTACAAAGTGGATCCACCAATGTAATATTTCTCCCTAAAAACATTTTTAAAAAATGCCAGAAGTTGCAACAGATTTAGACCTTAGAGGGAACTCAAATAAACACTATGATGCCAAAAACCCAAACTTGCAGTAGTTTTTATGGTCTGCGAAACAATAAAAAATAAGATTTTGAGTAATTTTGGTCCCCAAGAAATTGTTTTAAAAGAAAAAATTTAATCAATGTTATGTTATCTTAAGGTATGTTAACTTGATCTAGATTTTTATATTAATACAATATCTTGGAAAGGAAAACTACTCAAAATTTTTACTAATATCACTTCACGCATCACAATAAACACTGCGAGATTGTGTCTTTACTGTCTGTTACAAAGTGGATCCACAAATGTAATATTTCCCCTTAAAAACATTTTTAAAAAATGCCAGAAGTTGCAACATATTTAGAATTCAAACCACTTGAGACCTTAGAGGACACTCAAAGAAACACTATGATGCCAAGGTAGAACATTAAATGCCTTTGATGGACTTTGTCCATTTAAGCACGTTTCCGTCTTTATACACAATTACAAAGTGGATCCACATCTGTAATATTTCCGCCTAAAAACAAACCACAAATCGCTAGTAGATAAAACAGACCTAGAAATCAAGCCACTTCTATGTTAACTCGATCTAGATTTTTATATTAATACAATAACTTGGAGAGGAAAACTACTCAAAATTTTGACTCATATCACTTCATACATCACAATAAACACTGCAAGATTGTGTCTTTACTGTCTGTTACAAAGTGAATCCACCAATGTAATATTTCCCCCTAAAAACATTTTTAAAAAATGCTCGAAGTTGCAACAGATTTAGAATTCAAACCACTTGAGACCTTAGAGGGAACTCAAAGAAACACTATGATGCCAAGGTAGAACTTTAAATGCCTTTGATGGACTGTCCATTTAAGCACGTTTGCGTCTTTGCACTCAATTACAAAGTGGATCCACATCCATGATATTTAATAGCAGTAAATATCATGGATGTGGATCCACTTTGTAATTGAGTGCAAAGACGCAAACGTGCTTAAATGGACAGTCCAATATTACATTGGATCCACCAATGTAATATTTCAACAATTCCCCCTAAAAACATTTTTTAAAAATCCCAGAATTTGCAACAGATTTAGAATTCAAACCACTTGAGACCTTAGAGGGAACTCAAAGAAACACTATGATGCCAAGGTAGAACTTTAAATGCCTTTGATGGACTGTCCATTTAAGCAAGTTTGAATCTTTGCACTCAATTACAAAGTGGATCCACATCCATAATATTTCACCCTAAAAAAATAAAAATGCCAACTGCTAAAAGAGGTTAACAATTCAAGCCAATTTACGCCCTAGAGGGCACTCAAAGAAACACTATGATGCCAAGGTAGAACATTAAATGCCTTTGATGGACGTTGTCCATTTAAGAACGTTTGCGTCTTCGTACACAATTACAAAGTGGATCCACATCTGTAATATTTCTGCCTAAAAACAACCCACAAATCGCTAGTAGATACAACAGACCTAGAAATCAAGACACTTCTATGTTAATTTGATGTAGATTTTCTATTAATACAATTTCTTGGAGAAGAAAACTACTCAAAATTTTGACTCATATCACTTCACGCATTACAATAAACACTGCAGGACTGTGTCTTTACTGTCTGTTACAAAGTGGATCCACCAATGTAATATTTCCCCCTAAAAACATTTTTGAAAAATGCCAGAAGTTGCAACAGATTTAGAATTCAAACCACTTGAGACCTTAGAAGGAACTCAGAGAAACACTATGATGCCAAGGTAGAACTTTAAATGCCTTTGATGGACTGTACATTTAAGCACGTTTGCATCTTTGCACTCAATTACAAAGTGGATCCACATCTGTAATATTTTCCCCTAAGAAAATAAAAATGCCAGCAGCTAAAACAGGTTAAGAATTCTAGCCAATTGACACCCTAGAGGGCACTCAAAGAAACACTATGATGCCAAGGTAGAACATTAATTCCTTTGATGGACTTTGTCCATTTAAGCACGTTTGCGTCTTTGTACACAATTACAAAGTGGATCCACATCTGTAATATTTCCCCCTAAAAACAACCCACAAATCGCTAGTAGATACAACAGACCTAGATATCAAGCCACTTCTATGTTAACTTGATCTAGATTTTTCTATTAATACAATTTCTTGGAGAGGAAAAGTACTCAAAATTTTGACTCATATCGATTCACGCATCACAATTAACACCAATGTAATATTTCTCCCTAAAAACATTTTTTAAAAATGCCAGAAGTTGCAACAGATTTAGAATTTAAACCACTTGAGACCTTGGAGGGAACTCAAAGAAACACTATGATACCAAAGACCCAAACTTGCAGTAGTTTTTATGGTCTGCGAAACAATAAAAAATAAGATTTTGAGTAATTTTGGTCTCCAAGAAATTGTTTTAAAAGAAAAAATTTAATCAATGTTATGTTATCTTAAGCTATGTTAACTTGATCTAGATTTTTATATTAATACAATATCTTGGAAAGGAAAACTACTCAAAATTTTTACTCATATCACTTCACGCATCACAATAAACATTGCGAGATTGTGTCTTTACTGTCTGTTACAAAGTGGATCCACAAATGTAATATTTCCCCTTAAAAACATTTTTAAACAATGCCAGAAGCTGCAACAGATTTAGAATTCAAACCACTTGAGACCTTAGAGGACACTCAAAGAAACACTATGATGCCAAGGTAGAACTTTAAATGCCTTTGATGGACTGTCCATTTAAGCACGTTTGCGTCTTTGCACTCAATTACAAAGTGGATCCACATCCATGATATTTAATAGCAGTAAATATCATGGATGTGGATCCACTTTGTAATTGAGTGCAAAGACGCAAACGTGCTTAAATGGACAGTCCAATATTACATTGGATCCACCAATGTAATATTTCAACAATTCCCCCTAAAAACATTTTTTAAAAATCCCAGAATTTGCAACAGATTTAGAATTCAAACCACTTGAGACCTTAGAGGGAACTCAAAGAAACACTATGATGCCAAGGTTGAACTTTAAATGCCTTTGATGGACTGTCCATTTAAGCAAGTTTGAATCTTTGCACTCAATTACAAAGTGGATCCACATCCATAATATTTCACCCTAAAAAAATAAAAATGCCAGCTGCTAAAAGAGGTTAACAATTCAAGCCAATTTACGCCCTAGAGGGCACTCAAAGAAACACTATGATGCCAAGGTAGAACATTAAATGCCTTTGATGGACTTTGTCCCTTTAAGCACGTTTGCGTCTTTATACACAATTACAAAGTGGATCCACATCTGTAATATTTCCGCCTAAAAACAACCCACAAATCGCTAGTAGATAAAAGAGACCTAGAAATCAAGCCACTTCTATGTTAACTCGATCTAGATTTTTACATTAATACAATAACTTGGATAGGAAAACTACTCAAAATTTTTACTCATATCACTTCACGCATCACAATAAACACTGCAAGATTGTGTCTTTACTGTCTGTTACAAAGTGGATCCACCAATGTAATATTTCCCCTTAAAAACATTTTTAATAAATGCCAGAAGTTGCAACAGATTTAGAATTCAAACCACTTGAGAACTTAGAGGGCACTCAAAGAAACACTATGATGCCAAGGTAGAACTTTAAATGCATTTGATGGACTGTCCATTTAAGCACGTTTGCGTCTTTGCACTCAATTACAAAGTGGATCCACATCCATGATATTTACTGCTAAAAAAATAAAAACGCCAGTAGCTAAAACAGGTTTAGAATTCAAGCCAATTGACACCCTAAAGGGCACTCAAAGAAACACTATGATGCCAAAGACCCAAACTTGCAGTAGTTTTTATGGTCTGCGAAACAATAAAAAATAAGATTTTGAGTAATTTTGGTCTCCAAGAAATTGTTTTAAAAGAAAAATCTTAATCAATGTTATGTTATCTTAAGCTATGTTAACTGGATCTAGATTTTTATATTAATACAATATCTTGGAGAGGAAAACTACTCAAAATTTTTACTCATATCACTTCACGCATCACAATAAACACTGCAAGATTGTGTCTTTACTGTCTGTTACAAAGTGGATCCACCAATGTAATATTTCCCCAATTCCCCCTAAAAACATTTTTAAAAAATCCCAGAATTTGCAACAGATTTAAGCACATTTAAGCACGTTTGCGTCTTTGCTCTCAATTACAAAGTGGATCAACATCCATGATATTTACTGCTAAAAAAATTAAAACGCCAGTAGCTAAAAGAGGTTAACAATTCAAGCCAATTTACGCCCTAGAGGGCACTCAAAGAAACACTATGATGCCAAGGTAGAACATTAAATATTTCTGCCTAAAAACAACCCACAAATCGCTAGTAGATACAACAGACCTAGAAATCAAGACACTTCTATGTTAATTTGATGTAGATTTTCTATTAATACAATTTCTTGGAGAAGAAAACTACTCAAAATTTTGACTCATATCACTTCACGCATTACAATAAACACTGCAGGACTGTGTCTTTACTGTCTGTTACAAAGTGGATCCACCAATGTAATATTTCCCCCTAAAAACATTTTTGAAAAATGCCAGAAGTTGCAACAGATTTAGAATTCAAACCACTTGAGACCTTAGAAGGAACTCAGAGAAACACTATGATGCCAAGGTAGAACTTTAAATGCCTTTGATGGACTGTACATTTAAGCACGTTTGCATCTTTGCACTCAATTACAAAGTGGATCCACATCTGTAATATTTTCCCCTAAGAAAATAAAAATGCCAGCAGCTAAAACAGGTTAAGAATTCTAGCCAATTAACACCCTAGAGGGCACTCAAAGAAACACTATGATGCCAAGGTAGAACATTAATTCCTTTGATGGACTTTGTCCATTTAAGCACGTTTGCGTCTTTGTACACAATTACAAAGTGGATCCACATCTGTAATATTTCCCCCTAAAAACAACCCACAAATCGCTAGTAGATACAACAGACCTAGATATCAAGCCACTTCTATGTTAACTTGATCTAGATTTTTCTATTAATACAATTTCTTGGAGAGGAAAACTACTCAAAATTTTTACTCATATCACTTCACGCATCACAATAAACACTGCAAGATTGTGTCTTTACTGTCTGTTACAAAGTGGATCCACCAATGTAATATTTCCCCCTAAAAACATTTTTAAAAAATGCCAGAAGTTGCAACAGATTTAGAATTCAAACCACTTGAGACCTTAGAGGGAACTCAAAGAAACACTATGATGCCAAGGTAGAACTTTAAATGCCTTTGATGGACTGTCCATTTAAGAACGTTTGCATCTTTGCACTCAATCACATAGTGGATCCATATCCGTAATATTTAACCCTAAGAAAATAAAAATGCCAGCAGCTAAAACAGGTTAAGAATTCTAGCCAATTGACACCCTAGAGGGCACTCAAAGAAACACTATGATGCCTAGGTAGAACATTAATTCCTTTGATGGACTTTGTCCATTTAAGCACGTTTGCGTCTTTGTACACAATTACAAAGTGGATCCACATCTGTAATATTTCCCCCTAAAAACAACCCACAAATCGCTTGTAGATACAACAGACCTAGATATCAAGCCACTTCTATGTTAACTTGATCTAGATTTTTCTATTAATACAATTTCTTGGAGAGGAAAAGTACTCAAAATTTTGACTCATATCGATTCACGCATCACAATTAACACCAATGTAATATTTCTCCCTAAAAACATTTTTTAAAAATGCCAGAAGTTGCAACAGATTTAGAATTTAAACCACTTGAGACCTTGGAGGGAACTCAAAGAAACACTATGATACCAAAGACCCAAACTTGCAGTAGTTTTTATGGTCTGCGAAACAATAAAAAATAAGATTTTGAGTAATTTTGGTCTCCAAGAAATTGTTTTAAAAGAAAAAATTTAATCAATGTTATGTTATCTTAAGCTATGTTAACTTGATCTAGATTTTTATATTAATACAATATCTTGGAAAGGAAAACTACTCAAAATTTTTACTCATATCACTTCACGCATCACAATAAACATTGCGAGATTGTGTCTTTACTGTCTGTTACAAAGTGGATCCACAAATGTAATATTTCCCCTTAAAAATATTTTTAAACAATGCCAGAAGCTGCAACAGATTTAGAATTCAAACCACTTGAGACCTTAGAGGGAACTCAAAGAAACACTATGATGCCAAGGTAGAACTTTAAATGCCTTTGATGGACTGTCGATTTAAGCACGTTTGCGTCTTTGCACTCAATTACAAAGTGGATCCACATCCATGATATTTAATAGCAGTAAATATCATGGATGTGGATCCACTTTGTAATTGAGTGCAAAGACGCAAACGTGCTTAAATGGACAGTCCAATATTACATTGGATCCACCAATGTAATATTTCAACAATTCCCCCTAAAAACATTTTTTAAAAATCCCAGAATTTGCAACAGATTTAGAATTCAAACCACTTGAGACCTTAGAGGGAACTCAAAGAAACACTATGATGCCAAGGTTGAACTTTAAATGCCTTTGATGGACTGTCCATTTAAGCAAGTTTGAATCTTTGCACTCAATTACAAAGTGGATCCACATCCATAATATTTCACCCTAAAAAAATAAAAATGCCAGCTGCTAAAAGAGGTTAACAATTCAAGCCAATTTACGCCCTAGAGGGCACTCAAAGAAACACTATGATGCCAAGGTAGAACATTAAATGCCTTTGATGGACGTTGTCCATTTAAGAACGTTTGCGTCTTCGTACACAATTACAAAGTGGATCCACATCTGTAATATTTCTGCCTAAAAACAACCCACAAATCGCTAGTAGATACAACAGACCTAGAAATCAAGACACTTCTATGTTAATTTGATGTAGATTTTCTATTAATACAATTTCTTGGAGAAGAAAACTACTCAAAATTTTGACTCATATCACTTCACGCATTACAATAAACACTGCAGGACTGTGTCTTTACTGTCTGTTACAAAGTGGATCCACCAATGTATAATTTCCCCCTAAAAACATTTTTGAAAAATGCCAGAAGTTGCAACAGATTTAGAATTCAAACCACTTGAGACCTTAGAAGGAACTCAGAGAAACACTATGATGCCAAGGTAGAACTTTAAATGCCTTTGATGGACTGTACATTTAAGCACGTTTGCATCTTTGCACTCAATTACAAAGTGGATCCACATCCATGATATTTAATAGCAGTAAATATCATGGATGTGGATCCACTTTGTAATTGAGTGCAAAGACGCAAACGTGCTTAAATGGACAGTCCAATATTACATTGGATCCACCAATGTAATATTTCAACAATTCCCCCTAAAAACATTTTTTAAAAATCCCAGAATTTGCAACAGATTTAGAATTCAAACCACTTGAGACCTTAGAGGGAACTCAAAGAAACACTATGATGCCAAGGTTGAACTTTAAATGCCTTTGATGGACTGTCCATTTAAGCAAGTTTGAATCTTTGCACTCAATTACAAAGTGGATCCACATCCATAATATTTCACCCTAAAAAAATAAAAATGCCAGCTGCTAAAAGAGGTTAACAATTCAAGCCAATTTACGCCCTAGAGGGCACTCAAAGAAACACTATGATGCCAAGGTAGAACATTAAATGCCTTTGATGGACGTTGTCCATTTAAGAACGTTTGCGTCTTCGTACACAGTTACAAAGTGGATCCACATCTGTAATATTTCTGCCTAAAAACAACCCACAAATCGCTAGTAGATACAACAGACCTAGAAATCAAGACACTTCTATGTTAATTTGATGTAGATTTTCTATTAATACAATTTCTTGGAGAAGAAAACTACTCAAAATTTTGACTCATATCACTTCACGCATTACAATAAACACTGCAGGACTGTGTCTTTACTGTCTGTTACAAAGTGGATCCACCAATGTATAATTTCCCCCTAAAAACATTTTTGAAAAATGCCAGAAGTTGCAACAGATTTAGAATTCAAACCACTTGAGACCTTAGAAGGAACTCAGAGAAACACTATGATGCCAAGGTAGAACTTTAAATGCCTTTGATGGACTGTACATTTAAGCACGTTTGCATCTTTGCACTCAATTACAAAGTGGATCCACATCTGTAATATTTTCCCCTAAGAAAATAAAAATGCCAGCAGCTAAAACAGGTTAAGAATTCTAGCCAATTGACACCCTAGAGGGCACTCAAAGAAAGACTATGATGCCAAGGTAGAACATTAATTCCTTTGATGGACTTTGTCCATTTAAGCACGTTTGCGTCTTTGTACACAATTACAAAGTGGATCCACATCTGTAATATTTCCCCCTAAAAACAACCCACAAATCGCTAGTAGATACAACAGACCTAGATATCAAGCCACTTCTATGTTAACTTGATCTAGATTTTTCTATTAATACAATTTCTTGGAGAGGAAAACTACTAAAAATTTTGACTCATATCGCTTCACGCATCACAATAAACACTGCAGGTTTGTGTCTTCACTGTCTGTTACAAAGTGGATCCACCAATGTAATATTTCCCCCTAAAAACATTTTTTTTTTAAATGCCAGAAGTTGCAACAGATTTAGAATTTAAACCACTTGAGACCTTGGAGGGAACTCAAAGAAACACTATGATACCAAAGACCCAAACTTGCAGTAGTTTTTATGGTCTGCGAAACAATAAAAAATAAGATTTTGAGTAATTTTGGTCTCCAAGAAATTGTTTTAAAAGAAAAAATTTAATCAATGTTATGTTATCTTAAGCTATGTTAACTTGATCTAGATTTTTATATTAATACAATTTCTTGGAGAAGAAAACTACTCAAAATTTTGACTCATATCACTTCACGCATCACAATAAACACTGCAGGTTTGTGTCTTTACTGTCTGTTACAAAGTGGATCCACCAATGTAATATTTCCCCCTAAAAACATTTTTAAAAAATGCCAGAAGTTGCAACAGATTTAGACCTTAGAGGGAACTCAAAGAAACACTATGATGCCAAAAACCCAAACTTGCAGTAGTTTTTATGGTCTGCGAAACAATAAAAAATAAGATTTTGAGTAATTTTGGTCCCCAAGAAATTGTTTTAAAAGAAAAAATTTAATCAATGTTATGTTATCTTAAGCTATGTTAACTTGATCTAGATTTTTATATTAATACAATATCTTGGAAAGGAAAACTACTCAAAATTTTTACTCATATCACTTCGCATCACAATAAACACTGCGAGATTGTGTCTTTACTGTCTGTTACAAAGTGGATCCACAAATGTAATATTTCCCCTTAAAAACATTTTAAAAAAAATGCCAGAAGTTGCAACATATTTAGAATTCAAACCACTTGAGACCTTAGAGGACACTCAAAGAAACACTATGATGCCAAGGTAGAACATTAAATGCCTTTGATGGACGTTGTCCATTTAAGCACGTTTCCGTCTTTATACACAATTACAAAGTGGATCCACATCTGTAATATTTCCGCCTAAAAACAACCCACAAATCGCTAGTAGATAAAACAGACCTAGAAATCAAGCCACTTCTATGTTAACTCGATCTAGATTTTTATATTAATACAATAACTTGGAGAGGAAAACTACTCAAAATTTTGACTCATATCACTTCATGCATCACAATAAACACTGCAAGATTGTGTCTTTACTGTCTGTTACAAAGTGAATCCACCAATGTAATATTTCCCCCTAAAAACATTTTTAAAAAATGCCCGAAGTTGCAACAGATTTAGAATTCAAACCACTTGAGACCTTAGAGGGAACTCAAAGAAACACTATGATGCCAAGGTAGAACTTTAAATGCCTTTGATGGACTGTCCATTTAAGCACGTTTGCGTCTTTGCACTCAATTACAAAGTGGATCCACATCCATGATATTTAATAGCAGTAAATATCATGGATGTGGATCCACTTTGTAATTGAGTGCAAAGACGCAAACGTGCTTAAATGGACAGTCCAATATTACATTGGATCCACCAATGTAATATTTCAACAATTCCCCCTAAAAACATTTTTTAAAAATCCCAGAATTTGCAACAGATTTAGAATTCAAACCACTTGAGACCTTAGAGGGAACTCAAAGAAACACTATGATGCCAAGGTAGAACTTTAAATGCCTTTGATGGACTGTCCATTTAAGCAAGTTTGAATCTTTGCACTCAATTACAAAGTGGATCCACATCCATAATATTTCACCCTAAAAAATAAAAATGCCAGCTGCTAAAAGAGGTTAACAATTCAAGCCAATTTACGCCCTAGAGGGCACTCAAAGAAACACTATGATGCCAAGGTAGAACATTAAATGCCTTTGATGGACGTTGTCCATTTAAGAACGTTTGCGTCTTCGTACACAATTACAAAGTGGATCCACATCTGTAATATTTCTGCCTAAAAACAACCCACAAATCGCTAGTAGATACAACAGACCTAGAAATCAAGACACTTCTATGTTAATTTGATGTAGATTTTCTATTAATACAATTTCTTGGAGAAGAAAACTACTCAAAATTTTGACTCATATCACTTCACGCATTACAATAAACACTGCAGGACTGTGTCTTTACTGTCTGTTACAAAGTGGATCCACCAATGTAATATTTCCCCCTAAAAACATTTTTGAAAAATGCCAGAAGTTGCAACAGATTTAGAATTCAAACCACTTGAGACCTTAGAAGGAACTCAGAGAAACACTATGATGCCAAGGTAGAACTTTAAATGCCTTTGATGGACTGTACATTTAAGCACGTTTGCATCTTTGCACTCAATTACAAAGTGAATCCACATCTGTAATATTTTCCCCTAAGAAAAAAAAAAATGCCAGCAGCTAAAACAGGTTAAGAATTCTAGCCAATTGACACCCTAGAGGGCACTCAAAGAAACACTATGATGCCAAGGTAGAACATTAATTCCTTTGATGGACTTTGTCCATTTAAGCACGTTTGCGTCTTTGTACACAATTACAAAGTGGATCCACATCTGTAATATTTCCCCCTAAAAACAACCCACAAATCGCTAGTAGATACAACAGACCTAGATATCAAGCCACTTCTATGTTAATTTGATCTAGATTTTTCTATTAATACAATTTCTTGGAGAGGAAAACTACTCAAAATTTTTACTCATATCACTTCACGCATCACAATAAACACTGCAGGTTTGTGTCTTTACTGTCTGTTACAAAGTGGATCCACCAATGTAATATTTCCCCCTAAAAACATTTTTTTTTTAAATGCCAGAAGTTGCAACAGATTTAGAATTTAAACCACTTGAGACCTTGGAGGGAACTCAAAGAAACACTATGATACCAAAGACCCAAACTTGCAGTAGTTTTTATGGTCTGCGAAACAGTAAAAAATAAGATTTTGAGTAATTTTGGTCTCCAAGAAATTGTTTTAAAAGAAAAAAATTTAATCAATGTTATGTTATCTTAAGCTATGTTAACTTGATCTATATTTTTATATTAATACATTTTCTTGGAGAAGAAAACTACTCAAAATTTTGACTCATATCACTTCACGCATCACAATAAACACTGCAGGTTTGTGTCTTTACTGTCTGTTACAAAGTGGATCCACCAATGTAATATTTCCCCCTAAAAACATTTTTAAAAAATGCCAGAAGTTGCAACAGATTTAGACCTTAGAGGGAACTCAAAGAAACACTATGATGCCAAAAACCCAAACTTGCAGTAGTTTTTATGGTCTGCGAAACAATAAAAAATAAGATTTTGAGTAATTTTGGTCCCCAAGAAATTGTTTTAAAAGAAAAAAATTAATCAATGTTATGTTATCTTAAGCTATGTTAACTTGATCTAGATTTTTATATTAATACAATATCTTGGAAAGGAAAACTACTCAAAATTTTTACTCATATCACTTCACGCATCACAATAAACACTGCGAGATTGTGTCTTTACTGTCTGTTACAAAGTGGATCCACAAATGTAATATTTCCCCTTAAAAACATTTTAAAAAAATGCCAGAAGTTGCAACATATTTAGAATTCAAACCACTTGAGACCTTAGAGGACACTCAAAGAAACACTATGATGCCAAGGTAGAACATTAAATGCCTTTGATGGACTTTGTCCATTTAAGCACGTTTCCGTCTTTATACACAATTACAAAGTGGATCCACATCTGTAATATTTCCGCCTAAAAACAACCCACAAATCGCTAGTAGATAAAACAGACCTAGAAATCAAGCCACTTCTATGTTAACTCGATCTAGATTTTTATATTAATACAATAACTTGGAGAGGAAAACTACTCAAAATTTTGACTCATATCACTTCATGCATCACAATAAACACTGCAAGATTGTGTCTTTACTGTCTGTTACAAAGTGAATCCACCAATGTAATATTTCCCCCTAAAAACATTTTAAAAAAATGCCCGAAGTTGCAACAGATTTAGAATTCAAACCACTTGAGACCTTAGAGGGAACTCAAAGAAACACTATGATGCCAAGGTAGAACTTTAAATGCCTTTGATGGACTGTCCATTTAAGCACGTTTGCGTCTTTGCACTCAATTACAAAGTGGATCCACATCCATGATATTTAATAGCAGTAAATATCATGGATGTGGATCCACTTTGTAATTGAGTGCAAAGACGCAAACGTGCTTAAATGGACAGTCCAATATTACATTGGATCCACCAATGTAATATTTCAACAATTCCCCCTAAAAACATTTTTTAAAAATCCCAGAATTTGCAACAGATTTAGAATTCAAACCACTTGAGACCTTAGAGGGAACTCAAAGAAACACTATGATGCCAAGGTAGAACTTTAAATGCCTTTGATGGACTGTCCATTTAAGCAAGTTTGAATCTTTGCACTCAATTACAAAGTGGATCCACATCCATAATATTTCACCCTAAAAAAATAAAAATGCCAGCTGCTAAAAGAGGTTAACAATTCAAGCCAATTTACGCCCTAGAGGGCACTCAAAGAAACACTATGATGCCAAGGTAGAACATCAAATGCCTTTGATGGACGTTGTCCATTTAAGAACGTTTGCGTCTTCGTACACAATTACAAAGTGGATCCACATCTGTAATATTTCTGCCTAAAAACAACCCACAAATCGCTAGTAGATACAACAGACCTAGAAATCAAGACACTTCTATGTTAATTTGATGTAGATTTTCTATTAATACAATTTCTTGGAGAAGAAAACTACTCAAAATTTTGACTCATATGACTTCACGCATTACAATAAACACTGCAGGACTGTGTCTTTACTGTCTGTTACAAAGTGGATCCACCAATGTAATATTTCCCCCTAAAAACATTTTTGAAAAATGCCAGAAGTTGCAACAGATTTAGAATTCAAACCACTTGAGACCTTAGAAGGAACTCAGAGAAACACTATGATGCCAAGGTAGAACTTTAAATGCCTTTGATGGACTGTACATTTAAGCACGTTTGCATCTTTGCACTCAATTACAAAGTGAATCCACATCTGTAATATTTTCCCCTAAGAAAAAAAAAAAATGCCAGCAGCTAAAACAGGTTAAGAATTCTAGCCAATTGACACCCTAGAGGGCACTCAAAGAAACACTATGATGCCAAGGTAGAACATTAATTCCTTTGATGGACTTTGTCCATTTAAGCACGTTTGCGTCTTTGTACACAATTACAAAGTGGATCCACATCTGTAATATTTCCCCCTAAAAACAACCCACAAATCGCTAGTAGATACAACAGACCTAGATATCAAGCCACTTCTATGTTAATTTGATCTAGATTTTTCTATTAATACAATTTCTTGGAGAGGAAAACTACTCAAAATTTTTACTCATATCACTTCACGCATCACAATAAACACTGCAGGTTTGTGTCTTTACTGTCTGTTACAAAGTGGATCCACCAATGTAATATTTCCCCCTAAAAACATTTTTTTTTTAAATGCCAGAAGTTGCAACAGATTTAGAATTTAAACCACTTGAGACCTTGGAGGGAACTCAAAGAAACACTATGATACCAAAGACCCAAACTTGCAGTAGTTTTTATGGTCTGCGAAACAATAAAAAATAAGATTTTGAGTAATTTTGGTCTCCAAGAAATTGTTTTAAAAGAAAAAATTTAATCAATGTTATGTTATCTTAAGCTATGTTAACTTGATCTATATTTTTATATTAATACATTTTCTTGGAGAAGAAAACTACTCAAAATTTTGACTCATATCACTTCACGCATCACAATAAACACTGCAGGTTTGTGTCTTTACTGTCTGTTACAAAGTGGATCCACCAATGTAATATTTCCCCCTAAAAACATTTTTGAAAAATGCCAGAAGTTGCAACAGATTTAGAATTCAAACCACTTGAGACCTTAGAAGGAACTCAGAGAAACACTATGATGCCAAGGTAGAACTTTAAATGCCTTTGATGGACTGTACATTTAAGCACGTTTGCATCTTTGCACTCAATTACAAAGTGAATCCACATCTGTAATATTTTCCCCTAAGAAAAAAAAAAAATGCCAGCAGCTAAAACAGGTTAAGAATTCTAGCCAATTGACACCCTAGAGGGCACTCAAAGAAACACTATGATGCCAAGGTAGAACATTAATTCCTTTGATGGACTTTGTCCATTTAAGCACGTTTGCGTCTTTGTACACAATTACAAAGTGGATCCACATCTGTAATATTTCCCCCTAAAAACAACCCACAAATCGCTAGTAGATACAACAGACCTAGATATCAAGCCACTTCTATGTTAATTTGATCTAGATTTTTCTATTAATACAATTTCTTGGAGAGGAAAACTACTCA
Organism: Carassius auratus; assembly: GCF_003368295.1. Lineage (NCBI taxonomy): Eukaryota > Metazoa > Chordata > Actinopteri > Cypriniformes > Cyprinidae > Carassius > Carassius auratus. The sequence goes on from NW_020529121.1 coordinate 27,760, forward strand.
AAATTTTTACTCATATCACTTCACGCATCACAATAAACACTGCAGGTTTGTGTCTTTACTGTCTGTTACAAAGTGGATCCACCAATGTAATATTTCCCCCTAAAAACATTTTTTTTTTTTAAATGCCAGAAGTTGCAACAGATTTAGAATTTAAACCACTTGAGACCTTGGAGGGAACTCAAAGAAACACTATGATACCAAAGACCCAAACTTGCAGTAGTTTTTATGGTCTGCGAAACAATAAAAAATAAGATTTTGAGTAATTTTGGTCTCCAAGAAATTGTTTTAAAAGAAAAAATTTAATCAATGTTATGTTATCTTAAGCTATGTTAACTTGATCTATATTTTTATATTAATACATTTTCTTGGAGAAGAAAACTACTCAAAATTTTGACTCATATCACTTCACGCATCACAATAAACACTGCAGGTTTGTGTCTTTACTGTCTGTTACAAAGTGGATCCACCAATGTAATATTTCCCCCTAAAAACATTTTTAAAAAATGCCAGAAGTTGCAACAGATTTAGACCTTAGAGGGAACTCAAAGAAACACTATGATGCCAAAAACCCAAACTTGCAGTAGTTTTTATGGTCTGCGAAACAATAAAAAATAAGATTTTGAGTAATTTTGGTCCCCAAGAAATTGTTTTAAAAGAAAAAAATTAATCAATGTTATGTTATCTTAAGCTATGTTAACTTGATCTAGATTTTTATATTAATACAATATCTTGGAAAGGAAAACTACTCAAAATTTTTACTCATATCACTTCACGCATCACAATAAACACTGCGAGATTGTGTCTTTACTGTCTGTTACAAAGTGGATCCACAAATGTAATATTTCCCCTTAAAAACATTTAAAAAAAATGCCAGAAGTTGCAACATATTTAGAATTCAAACCACTTGAGACCTTAGAGGACACTCAAAGAAACACTATGATGCCAAGGTAGAACATTAAATGCCTTTGATGGACTTTGTCCATTTAAGCACGTTTCCGTCTTTATACACAATTACAAAGTGGATCCACATCTGTAATATTTCCGCCTAAAAACAACCCACAAATCGCTAGTAGATAAAACAGACCTAGAAATCAAGCCACTTCTATGTTAACTCGATCTAGATTTTTATATTAATACAATAACTTGGAGAGGAAAACTACTCAAAATTTTGACTCATATCACTTCATGCATCACAATAAACACTGCAAGATTGTGTCTTTACTGTCTGTTACAAAGTGAATCCACCAATGTAATATTTCCCCCTAAAAACATTTTAAAAAAATGCCCGAAGTTGCAACAGATTTAGAATTCAAACCACTTGAGACCTTAGAGGGAACTCAAAGAAACACTATGATGCCAAGGTAGAACTTTAAATGCCTTTGATGGACTGTCCATTTAAGCACGTTTGCGTCTTTGCACTCAATTACAAAGTGGATCCACATCCATGATATTTAATAGCAGTAAATATCATGGATGTGGATCCACTTTGTAATTGAGTGCAAAGACGCAAACGTGCTTAAATGGACAGTCCAATATTACATTGGATCCACCAATGTAATATTTCAACAATTCCCCCTAAAAACATTTTTTAAAAATCCCAGAATTTGCAACAGATTTAGAATTCAAACCACTTGAGACCTTAGAGGGAACTCAAAGAAACACTATGATGCCAAGGTAGAACTTTAAATGCCTTTGATGGACTGTCCATTTAAGCAAGTTTGAATCTTTGCACTCAATTACAAAGTGGATCCACATCCATAATATTTCACCCTAAAAAAATAAAAATGCCAGCTGCTAAAAGAGGTTAACAATTCAAGCCAATTTACGCCCTAGAGGGCACTCAAAGAAACACTATGATGCCAAGGTAGAACATCAAATGCCTTTGATGGACGTTGTCCATTTAAGAACGTTTGCGTCTTCGTACACAATTACAAAGTGGATCCACATCTGTAATATTTCTGCCTAAAAACAACCCACAAATCGCTAGTAGATACAACAGACCTAGAAATCAAGACACTTCTATGTTAATTTGATGTAGATTTTCTATTAATACAATTTCTTGGAGAAGAAAACTACTCAAAATTTTGACTCATATCACTTCACGCATTACAATAAACACTGCAGGACTGTGTCTTTACTGTCTGTTACAAAGTGGATCCACCAATGTAATATTTCCCCCTAAAAACATTTTTGAAAAATGCCAGAAGTTGCAACAGATTTAGAATTCAAACCACTTGAGACCTTAGAAGGAACTCAGAGAAACACTATGATGCCAAGGTAGAACTTTAAATGCCTTTGATGGACTGTAAATTTAAGCACGTTTGCATCTTTGCACTCAATTACAAAGTGGATCCACATCTGTAATATTTTCCCCTAAGAAAATAAAAATGCCAGCAGCTAAAACAGGTTAAGAATTCTAGCCAATTGACACCCTAGAGGGCACTCAAAGAAACACTATGATGCCAAGGTAGAACATTAAATGCCTTTGATGGACTTTGTCCATTTAAGCACGTTTGCGTCTTTGTACACAATTAAAAAGTGGATCCACATCTGTAATATTTCCGCCTAAAAACAACCCACAAATCGCTAGTAGATAAAACAGACCTAGAAATCAAGCCACTTCTATGTTAACTCGATCTAGATTTTTATATTAATACAATAACTTGGAGAGGAAAACTACTCAAAATTTTTACTCATATCGCTTCATGCATCACAATAAACACTGCAAGATTGTGTCTTTACTGTCTGTTACAAAGTGAATCCACCAATGTAATATTTCCCCCTAAAAACATTTTTAAAAAATGCCCGAAGTTGCAACAGATTTAGAATTCAAACCACTTGAGACCTTAGAGGGAACTCAAAGAAACACTATGATGCCAAGGTAGAACTTTAAATGCCTTTGATGGACTGTCCATTTAAGCACGTTTGCGTCTTTGCACTCAATTACAAAGTGGATCCACATCCATGATATTTAATAGCAGTAAATATCATGGATGTGGATCCACTTTGTAATTGAGTGCAAAGACGCAAACATGCTTAAATGGAAAGTCCAATATTACATTGGATCCACCAATGTAATATTTCAACAATTCCCCCTAAAAACATTTTTTAAAAATCCCAGAATTTGCAACAGATTTAGAATTCAAACCACTTGAGACCTTAGAGGGAACTCAAAGAAACACTATGATGCCAAGGTAGAACTTTAAATGCCTTTGATGGACTGTCCATTTAAGCAAGTTTGAATCTTTGCACTCAATTACAAAGTGGATCCACATCCATAATATTTCACCCTAAAAAAATAAAAATGCAAGCTGCTAAAAGAGGTTAACAATTCAAGCCAATTTACGCCCTAGAGGGCACTCAAAGAAACACTATGATGCCAAGGTAGAACATTAAATGCCTTTGATGGACGTTGTCCATTTAAGAACGTTTGCGTCTTCGTACACAATTACAAAGTGGATCCACATCTGTAATATTTCTGCCTAAAAACAACCCACAAATCGCTAGTAGATACAACAGACCTAGAAATCAAGACACTTCTATGTTAATTTGATGTAGATTTTTCTATTAATACAATTTCTTGGAGAGGAAAACTACTCAAAATTTTGACTCATATCGCTTCACGCATCACAATAAACACTGCAGGTTTGTGTCTTTACTGTCTGTTACAAAGTGGATCCACCAATGTAATATTTCCCCCTAAACACATTTTTGAAAAATGCCAGAAGTTGCAACAGATTTAGAATTCAAACCACTTGAGACCTTAGAAGGAACTCAGAGAAACACTATGATGCCAAGGTAGAACTTTAAATGCCTTTGATGGACTGTACATTTAAGCACGTTTGCATCTTTGCACTCAATTACAAAGTGGATCCACATCTGTAATATTTTCCCCTAAGAAAATAAAAATGCCAGCAGCTAAAACAGGTTAAGAATTCTAGCCAATTGACAACCTAGAGGGCACTCAAAGAAACACTATGATGCCAAGGTAGAACATTAATTCCTTTGATGGACTTTGTCCATTTAAGCACGTTTGCGTCTTTGTACACAATTACAAAGTGGATCCACATCTGTAATATTTCCCCCTAAAAACAACCCACAAATCGCTAGTAGATACAACAGACCTAGATATCAAGCCACTTCTATGTTAACTTGATCTAGATTTTTCTATTAATACAATTTCTTGGAGAGGAAAACTACTCAAAATTTTGACTCATATCGCTTCACGCATCACAATAAACACTGCAGGTTTGTGTCTTTACTGTCTGTTACAAAGTGGATCCACCAATGTAATATTTCCCCCTAAAAACATTTTTTTTTTAAATGCCAGAAGTTGCAACAGATTTAGAATTTAAACCACTTGAGACCTTGGAGGGAACTCAAAGAAACACTATGATACCAAAGACCCAAACTTGCAGTAGTTTTTATGGTCTGCGAAACAATAAAAAATAAGATTTTGAGTAATTTTGGTCTCCAAGAAATTGTTTTAAAAGAAAAAATTTAATCAATGTTATGTTATCTTAAGCTATGTTAACTTGATCTAGATTTTTATATTAATACAATTTCTTGGAGAAGAAAACTACTCAAAATTTTGACTCATATCACTTCACGCATCACAATAAACACTGCAGGTTTGTGTCTTTACTGTCTGTTACAAAGTGGATCCACCAATGTAATATTTCCCCCTAAAAACATTTTTAAAAAATGCCAGAAGTTGCAACAGATTTAGACCTTAGAGGGAACTCAAAGAAACACTATGATGCCAAAAACCCAAACTTGCAGTAGTTTTTATGGTCTGCGAAACAATAAAAAATAAGATTTTGAGTAATTTTGCTCCCCAAGAAATTGTTTTAAAAGAAAAAATTTAATCAATGTTATGTTATCTTAAGCTATGTTAACTTGATCTAGATTTTTATATTAATACAATATATTGGACAGGAAAACTACTCAAAATTTTTACTCATATCACTTCACGCATCACAATAAACACTGCGAGATTGTGTCTTTACTGTCTGTTACAAAGTGGATCCACAAATGTAATATTTCCCCTTAAAAACATTTTAAAAAAATGCCAGAAGTTGCAACATATTTAGAATTCAAACCACTTGAGACCTTAGAGGACACTCAAAGAAACACTATGATGCCAAGGTAGAACATTAAATGCCTTTGATGGACTTTGTCCATTTAAGCATGTTTCCGTCTTTATACACAATTACAAAGTGGATTTACATCTGTAATATTTCCGCCTAAAAACAACCCACAAATCGCTAGTAGATAAAACAGACCTAGAAATCAAGCCACTTATATGTTAACTCGATCTAGATTTTTATATTAATACAATAACTTGGAGAGGAAAACTACTCAAAATTTTGACTCATATCACTTCATGCATCACAATAAACACTGCAAGATTGTGTCTTTACTGTCTGTTACAAAGTGAATCCACCAATGTAATATTTCCCCCTAAAAACATTTTAAAAAAATGCCCGAAGTTGCAACATATTTAGAATTCAAACCACTTGAGACCTTAGAGGGAACTCAAAGAAACACTATGATGCCAAGGTAGAACTTTAAATGCCTTTGATGGACTGTACATTTAAGCACGTTTGCATCTTTGCACTCAATTACAAAGTGGATCCACATCTGTAATATTTTCCCCTAAGAAAATAAAAATGCCAGCAGCTAAAACAGGTTAAGAATTCTAGCCAATTGACACCCTAGAGGGCACTCAAAGAAACACTATGATGCCAAGGTAGAACATTAATTCCTTTGATGGACTTTGTCCATTTAAGCACGTTTGCGTCTTTGTACACAATTACAAAGTGGATCCACATCTGTAATATTTCCCCCTAAAAACAACCCACAAATCGCTAGTAGATACAACAGACCTAGATATCAAGCCACTTCTATGTTAACTTGATCTAGATTTTTCTATTAATACAATTTCTTGGAGAGGAAAACTACTCAAAATTTTGACTCATATCGCTTCACGCATCACAATAAACACTGCAGGTTTGTGTCTTTACTGTCTGTTACAAAGTGGATCCACCAATGTAATATTTCCCCCTAAAAACATTTTTTTTTAAATGCCAGAAGTTGCAACAGATTTAGAATTTAAACCACTTGAGACCTTGGAGGGAACTCAAAGAAACACTATGATACCAAAGACCCAAACTTGCAGTAGTTTTTATGGTCTGCGAAACAATAAAAAATAAGATTTTGAGTAATTTTGGTCTCCAAGAAATTGTTTTAAAAGAAAAAATTTAATCAATGTTATGTTATCTTAAGCTATGTTAACTTGATCTAGATTTTTATATTAATACAATTTCTTGGAGAAGAAAACTACTCAAAATTTTGACTCATATCACTTCACGCATCACAATAAACACTGCAGGTTTGTGTCTTTACTGTCTGTTACAAAGTGGATCCACCAATGTAATATTTCCACCTAAAAACATTTTTAAAAAATGCCAGAAGTTGCAACAGATTTAGACCTTAGAGGGAACTCAAAGAAACACTATGATGCCAAAAACCCAAACTTGCAGTAGTTTTTATTGTCTGCGAAACAATAAAAAATAAGATTTTGAGTAATTTTGGTCCCCAAGAAATTGTTTTAAAAGAAAAAATTTAATCAATGTTATGTTATCTTAAGCTATGTTAACTTGATCTAGATTTTTATATTAATACAATTTCTTGGAGAAGAAAACTACTCAAAATTTTGACTCATATCACTTCACGCATCACAATAAACACTGCAGGTTTGTGTCTTTACTGTCTGTTACAAAGTGGATCCACCAATGTAATATTTCCCCCTAAAAACATTTTTAAAAAATGCCAGAAGTTGCAACAGATTTAGACCTTAGAGGGAACTCAAAGAAACACTATGATGCCAAAAACCCAAACTTGCAGTAGTTTTTATGGTCTGCGAAACAATAAAAAATAAGATTTTGAGTAATTTTGCTCCCCAAGAAATTGTTTTAAAAGAAAAAATTTAATCAATGTTATGTTATCTTAAGCTATGTTAACTTGATCTAGATTTTTATATTAATACAATATATTGGACAGGAAAACTACTCAAAATTTTTACTCATATCACTTCACGCATCACAATAAACACTGCGAGATTGTGTCTTTACTGTCTGTTACAAAGTGGATCCACAAATGTAATATTTCCCCTTAAAAACATTTTTAAAAAATGCCAGAAGTTGCAACATATTTAGAATTCAAACCACTTGAGACCTTAGAGGACACTCAAAGAAACACTATGATGCCAAGGTAGAACATTAAATGCCTTTGATGGACTTTGTCCATTTAAGCATGTTTCCGTCTTTATACACAATTACAAAGTGGATTTACATCTGTAATATTTCCGCCTAAAAACAACCCACAAATCGCTAGTAGATAAAACAGACCTAGAAATCAAGCCACTTATATGTTAACTCGATCTAGATTTTTATATTAATACAATAACTTGGAGAGGAAAACTACTCAAAATTTTGACTCATATCACTTCATGCATCACAATAAACACTGCAAGATTGTGTCTTTACTGTCTGTTACAAAGTGAATCCACCAATGTAATATTTCCCCCTAAAAACATTTTAAAAAAATGCCCGAAGTTGCAACATATTTAGAATTCAAACCACTTGAGACCTTAGAGGGAACTCAAAGAAACACTATGATGCCAAGGTAGAACTTTAAATGCCTTTGATGGACTGTACATTTAAGCACGTTTGCATCTTTGCACTCAATTACAAAGTGGATCCACATCTGTAATATTTTCCCCTAAGAAAATAAAAATGCCAGCAGCTAAAACAGGTTAAGAATTCTAGCCAATTGACACCCTAGAGGGCACTCAAAGAAACACTATGATGCCAAGGTAGAACATTAATTCCTTTGATGGACTTTGTCCATTTAAGCACGTTTGCGTCTTTGTACACAATTACAAAGTGGATCCACATCTGTAATATTTCCCCCTAAAAACAACCCACAAATCGCTAGTAGATACAACAGACCTAGATATCAAGCCACTTCTATGTTAACTTGATCTAGATTTTTCTATTAATACAATTTCTTGGAGAGGAAAACTACTCAAAATTTTGACTCATATCGCTTCACGCATCACAATAAACACTGCAGGTTTGTGTCTTTACTGTCTGTTACAAAGTGGATCCACCAATGTAATATTTCCCCCTAAAAACATTTTTTTTTAAATGCCAGAAGTTGCAACAGATTTAGAATTTAAACCACTTGAGACCTTGGAGGGAACTCAAAGAAACACTATGATACCAAAGACCCAAACTTGCAGTAGTTTTTATGGTCTGCGAAACAATAAAAAATAAGATTTTGAGTAATTTTGGTCTCCAAGAAATTGTTTTAAAAGAAAAAATTTAATCAATGTTATGTTATCTTAAGCTATGTTAACTTGATCTAGATTTTTATATTAATACAATTTCTTGGAGAAGAAAACTACTCAAAATTTTGACTCATATCACTTCACGCATCACAATAAACACTGCAGGTTTGTGTCTTTACTGTCTGTTACAAAGTGGATCCACCAATGTAATATTTCCACCTAAAAACATTTTTAAAAAATGCCAGAAGTTGCAACAGATTTAGACCTTAGAGGGAACTCAAAGAAACACTATGATGCCAAAAACCCAAACTTGCAGTAGTTTTTATTGTCTGCGAAACAATAAAAAATAAGATTTTGAGTAATTTTGGTCCCCAAGAAATTGTTTTAAAAGAAAAAATTTAATCAATGTTATGTTATCTTAAGCTATGTTAACTTGATCTAGATTTTTATATTAATACAATATCTTGGAAAGGAAAACTACTCAAAATTTTTACTCATATCACTTCACGCATCACAATAAACACTGCGAGATTGTGTCTTTACTGTCTGTTACAAAGTGGATCCACAAATGTAATATTTCCCCTTAAAAACATTTAAAAAAAATGCCAGAAGTTGCAACATATTTAGAATTCAAACCACTTGAGACCTTAGAGGACACTCAAAGAAACACTATGATGCCAAGGTAGAACATTAAATGCCTTTGATGGACTTTGTCCATTTAAGCACGTTTCCGTCTTTATACACAATTACAAAGTGGATCCACATCTGTAATATTTCCGCCTAAAAACAACCCACAAATCGCTAGTAGATAAAACAGACCTAGAAATCAAGCCACTTCTATGTTAACTCGATCTAGATTTTTATATTAATACAATAACTTGGAGAGGAAAACTACTCAAAATTTTGACTCATATCACTTCACGCATCACAATAAACACTGCAAGATTGTGTCTTTACTGTCTGTTACAAAGTGGATCCACCAATGTAATATTTCCCCAATTCCCCCTAAAAACATTTTTAAAAAATCCCAGAATTTGCAAGAGATTTAAGCACATTTAAGCACGTTTGCGTCTTTGCTCTCAATTACAAAGTGGATCCACATCCATGATATTTACTGCTAAAAAAATTAAAACGCCAGTAGCTAAAAGAGGTTAACAATTCAAGCCAATTTACGCCCTAGAGGGCACTCAAAGAAACACTATGATGCCAAGGTAGAACATTAAATATTTCTGCCTAAAAACAACCCACAAATCGCTAGTAGATACAACAGACCTAGTAATCAAGACACTTCTATGTTAATTTGATGTAGATTTTCTATTAATACAATTTCTTGGAGAAGAAAACTACTCAAAATTTTGACTCATATCACTTCACGCATTACAATAAACACTGCAGGACTGTGTCTTTACTGTCTGTTACAAAGTGGATCCACCAATGTAATATTTCCCCCTAAAAACATTTTTAAAAAATGCCCGAAGTTGCAACAGATTTAGAATTCAAACCACTTGAGACCTTAGAGGGAACTCAATGAAACACTATGATGCCAAGGTAGAACTTTAAATGCCTTTGATGGACTGTACATTTAAGCACGTTTGCATCTTTGCACTCAATTACAAAGTGGATCCACATCTGTAATATTTTCCCCTAAGAAAATAAAAATGCCAGCAGCTAAAACAGGTTAAGAATTCTAGCCAATTGACACCCTAGAGGGCACTCAAAGAAACACTATGATGCCAAGGTAGAACATTAATTCCTTTGATGGACTTTGTCCATTTAAGCACGTTTGCGTCTTTGTACACAATTACAAAGTGGATCCACATCTGTAATATTTCCCCTAAAAACAACCCACAAATCGCTAGTAGATACAACAGACCTAGATATCAAGCCACTTCTATGTTAACTTGATCTAGATTTTTCTATTAATACAATTTCTTGGAGAGGAAAACTACTCAAAATTTTGACTCATATCGCTTCACGCATCACAATAAACACTGCAGGTTTGTGTCTTTACTGTCTGTTACAAAGTGGATCCACCAATGTAATATTTCCCCCTAAAAACATTTTTGAAAAATGCCAGAAGTTGCAACAGATTTAGAATTCAAACCACTTGAGACCTTAGAAGGAACTCAGAGAAACACTATGATGCCAAGGTAGAACTTTAAATGCCTTTGATGGACTGTACATTTAAGCACGTTTGCATCTTTGCACTCAATTACAAAGTGGATCCACATCTGTAATATTTTCCCCTAAGAAAATAAAAATGCCAGCAGCTAAAACAGGTTAAGAATTCTAGCCAATTGACACCCTAGAGGGCACTCAAAGAAACACTATGATGCCAAGGTAGAACATTAATTCCTTTGATGGACTTTGTCCATTTAAGCACGTTTGCGTCTTTGTACACAATTACAAAGTGGATCCACATCTGTAATATTTCCCCCTAAAAACAACCCACAAATCGCTAGTAGATACAACAGACCTAGATATCAAGCCACTTCTATGTTAACTTGATCTAGATTTTTCTATTAATACAATTTCTTGGAGAGGAAAACTACTCAAAATTTTGACTCATATCGCTTCACGCATCACAATAAACACTGCAGGTTTGTGTCTTTACTGTCTGTTACAAAGTGGATCCACCAATGTAATATTTCCCCCTAAAAACATTTTTTTTTTAAATGCCAGAAGTTGCAACAGATTTAGAATTTAAACCACTTGAGACCTTGGAGGGAACTCAAAGAAACACTATGATACCAAAGACCCAAACTTGCAGTAGTTTTTATGGTCTGCGAAACAATAAAAAATAAGATTTTGAGTAATTTTGGTCTCCAAGAAATTGTTTTAAAAGAAAAATTTTAATCAATGTTATGTTATCTTAAGCTATGTTAACTTGATCTAGATTTTTATATTAATACAATTTCTTGGAGAAGAAAACTACTCAAAATTTTGACTCATATCACTTCACGCATCACAATAAACACTGCAGGTTTGTGTCTTTACTGTCTGTTACAAAGTGGATCCACCAATGTAATATTTCCCCCTAAAAACATTTTTAAAAAATGCCAGAAGTTGCAACAGATTTAGACCTTAGAGGGAACTCAAAGAAACACTATGATGCCAAAAACCCAAACTTGCAGTAGTTTTTATGGTCTGCGAAACAATAAAAAATAAGATTTTGAGTAATTTTGGTCCCCAAGAAATTGTTTTAAAAGAAAAAATTTAATCAATGTTATGTTATCTTAAGCTATGTTAACTTGATCTAGATTTTTATATTAATACAATATCTTGGAAAGGAAAACTACTCAAAATTTTTACTCATATCACTTCACGCATCACAATAAACACTGCGAGATTGTGTCTTTACTGTCTGTTACAAAGTGGATCCACAAATGTAATATTTCCCCTTAAAAACATTTAAAAAAAATGCCAGAAGTTGCAACATATTTAGAATTCAAACCACTTGAGACCTTAGAGGACACTCAAAGAAACACTATGATGCCAAGGTAGAACATTAAATGCCTTTGATGGACTTTGTCCATTTAAGCACGTTTCCGTCTTTATACACAATTACAAAGTGGATCCACATCTGTAATATTTCCGCCTAAAAACAACCCACAAATCGCTAGTAGATAAAACAGACCTAGAAATCAAGCCACTTCTATGTTAACTCGATCTAGATTTTTATATTAATACAATAACTTGGAGAGGAAAACTACTCAAAATTTTGACTCATATCGCTTCATGCATCACAATAAACACTGCAAGATTGTGTCTTTACTGTCTGTTACAAAGTGAATCCACCAATGTAATATTTCCCCCTAAAAACATTTTTAAAAAATGCCCGAAGTTGCAACAGATTTAGAATTCAAACCACTTGAGACCTTAGAGGGAACTCAAAGAAACACTATGATGCCAAGGTAGAACTTTAAATGCCTTTGATGGACTGTACATTTAAGCACGTTTGCATCTTTGCACTCAATTACAAAGTGGATCCACATCTGTAATATTTTCCCCTAAGAAAATAAAAATGCCAGCAGCTAAAACAGGTTAAGAATTCTAGCCAATTGACACCCTAGAGGGCACTCAAAGAAACACTATGATGCCAAGGTAGAACATTAAATGCCTTTGATGGACTTTGTCCATTTAAGCACGTTTGCGTCTTTGTACACAATTAAAAAGTGGATCCACATCTGTAATATTTCCGCCTAAAAACAACCCACAAATCGCTAGTAGATAAAACAGACCTAGAAATCAAGCCACTTCTATGTTAACTCGATCTAGATTTTTATATTAATACAATAACTTGGAGAGGAAAACTACTCAAAATTTTGACTCATATCGCTTCATGCATCACAATAAACACTGCAAGATTGTGTCTTTACTGTCTGTTACAAAGTGAATCCACCAATGTAATATTTCCCCCTAAAAACATTTTTAAAAAATGCCCGAAGTTGCAACAGATTTAGAATTCAAACCACTTGAGACCTTAGAGGGAACTCAAAGAAACACTATGATGCCAAGGTAGAACTTTAAATGCCTTTGATGGACTGTCCATTTAAGCACGTTTGCGTCTTTGCACTCAATTACAAAGTGGATCCACATCCATGATATTTAATAGCAGTAAATATCATGGATGTGGATCCACTTTGTAATTGAGTGCAAAGACGCAAACATGCTTAAATGGAAAGTCCAATATTACATTGGATCCACCAATGTAATATTTCAACAATTCCCCCTAAAAACATTTTTTAAAAATCCCAGAATTTGCAACAGATTTAGAATTCAAACCACTTGAGACCTTAGAGGGAACTCAAATAAACACTATGATGCCAAGGTAGAACTTTAAATGCCTTTGATGGACTGTCCATTTAAGCAAGTTTGAATCTTTGCACTCAATTACAAAGTGGATCCACATCCATAATATTTCACCCTAAAAAAATAAAAATGCAAGCTGCTAAAAGAGGTTAACAATTCAAGCCAATTTACGCCCTAGAGGGCACTCAAAGAAACACTATGATGCCAAGGTAGAACATTAAATGCCTTTGATGGACGTTGTCCATTTAAGAACGTTTGCGTCTTCGTACACAATTACAAAGTGGATCCACATCCATGATATTTACTGCTAAAAAAATTAAAACGCCAGTAGCTAAAAGAGGTTAACAATTCAAGCCAATTTACGCCCTAGAGGGCACTCAAAGAAACACTATGATGCCAAGGTAGAACATTAAATATTTCTGCCTAAAAACAACCCACAAATCGCTAGTAGATACAACAGACCTAGTAATCAAGACACTTCTATGTTAATTTGATGTAGATTTTCTATTAATACAATTTCTTGGAGAAGAAAACTACTCAAAATTTTGACTCATATCACTTCACGCATTACAATAAACACTGCAGGACTGTGTCTTTACTGTCTGTTACAAAGTGGATCCACCAATGTAATATTTCCCCCTAAAAACATTTTTAAAAAATGCCCGAAGTTGCAACAGATTTAGAATTCAAACCACTTGAGACCTTAGAGGGAACTCAATGAAACACTATGATGCCAAGGTAGAACTTTAAATGCCTTTGATGGACTGTACATTTAAGCACGTTTGCATCTTTGCACTCAATTACAAAGTGGATCCACATCTGTAATATTTTCCCCTAAGAAAATAAAAATGCCAGCAGCTAAAACAGGTTAAGAATTCTAGCCAATTGACACCCTAGAGGGCACTCAAAGAAACACTATGATGCCAAGGTAGAACATTAATTCCTTTGATGGACTTTGTCCATTTAAGCACGTTTGCGTCTTTGTACACAATTACAAAGTGGATCCACATCTGTAATATTTCCCCTAAAAACAACCCACAAATCGCTAGTAGATACAACAGACCTAGATATCAAGCCACTTCTATGTTAACTTGATCTAGATTTTTCTATTAATACAATTTCTTGGAGAGGAAAACTACTCAAAATTTTGACTCATATCGCTTCACGCATCACAATAAACACTGCAGGTTTGTGTCTTTACTGTCTGTTACAAAGTGGATCCACCAATGTAATATTTCCCCCTAAAAACATTTTTGAAAAATGCCAGAAGTTGCAACAGATTTAGAATTCAAACCACTTGAGACCTTAGAAGGAACTCAGAGAAACACTATGATGCCAAGGTAGAACTTTAAATGCCTTTGATGGACTGTACATTTAAGCACGTTTGCATCTTTGCACTCAATTACAAAGTGGATCCACATCTGTAATATTTTCCCCTAAGAAAATAAAAATGCCAGCAGCTAAAACAGGTTAAGAATTCTAGCCAATTGACACCCTAGAGGGCACTCAAAGAAACACTATGATGCCAAGGTAGAACATTAATTCCTTTGATGGACTTTGTCCATTTAAGCACGTTTGCGTCTTTGTACACAATTACAAAGTGGATCCACATCTGTAATATTTCCCCCTAAAAACAACCCACAAATCGCTAGTAGATACAACAGACCTAGATATCAAGCCACTTCTATGTTAACTTGATCTAGATTTTTCTATTAATACAATTTCTTGGAGAGGAAAACTACTCAAAATTTTGACTCATATCGCTTCACGCATCACAATAAACACTGCAGGTTTGTGTCTTTACTGTCTGTTACAAAGTGGATCCACCAATGTAATATTTCCCCCTAAAAACATTTTTTTTTTAAATGCCAGAAGTTGCAACAGATTTAGAATTTAAACCACTTGAGACCTTGGAGGGAACTCAAAGAAACACTATGATACCAAAGACCCAAACTTGCAGTAGTTTTTATGGTCTGCGAAACAATAAAAAATAAGATTTTGAGTAATTTTGGTCTCCAAGAAA
Source organism: Carassius auratus (assembly GCF_003368295.1). NCBI lineage: Eukaryota > Metazoa > Chordata > Actinopteri > Cypriniformes > Cyprinidae > Carassius > Carassius auratus. The sequence continues at coordinate 42,951 of NW_020529121.1, forward strand.
TTGTTTTAAAAGAAAAATTTTAATCAATGTTATGTTATCTTAAGCTATGTTAACTTGATCTAGATTTTTATATTAATACAATTTCTTGGAGAAGAAAACTACTCAAAATTTTGACTCATATCACTTCACGCATCACAATAAACACTGCAGGTTTGTGTCTTTACTGTCTGTTACAAAGTGGATCCACCAATGTAATATTTCCCCCTAAAAACATTTTTAAAAAATGCCAGAAGTTGCAACAGATTTAGACCTTAGAGGGAACTCAAAGAAACACTATGATGCCAAAAACCCAAACTTGCAGTAGTTTTTATGGTCTGCGAAACAATAAAAAATAAGATTTTGAGTAATTTTGGTCCCCAAGAAATTGTTTTAAAAGAAAAAATTTAATCAATGTTATGTTATCTTAAGCTATGTTAACTTGATCTAGATTTTTATATTAATACAATATCTTGGAAAGGAAAACTACTCAAAATTTTTACTCATATCACTTCACGCATCACAATAAACACTGCGAGATTGTGTCTTTACTGTCTGTTACAAAGTGGATCCACAAATGTAATATTTCCCCTTAAAAACATTTAAAAAAAATGCCAGAAGTTGCAACATATTTAGAATTCAAACCACTTGAGACCTTAGAGGACACTCAAAGAAACACTATGATGCCAAGGTAGAACATTAAATGCCTTTGATGGACTTTGTCCATTTAAGCACGTTTCCGTCTTTATACACAATTACAAAGTGGATCCACATCTGTAATATTTCCGCCTAAAAACAACCCACAAATCGCTAGTAGATAAAACAGACCTAGAAATCAAGCCACTTCTATGTTAACTCGATCTAGATTTTTATATTAATACAATAACTTGGAGAGGAAAACTACTCAAAATTTTGACTCATATCGCTTCATGCATCACAATAAACACTGCAAGATTGTGTCTTTACTGTCTGTTACAAAGTGAATCCACCAATGTAATATTTCCCCCTAAAAACATTTTTAAAAAATGCCCGAAGTTGCAACAGATTTAGAATTCAAACCACTTGAGACCTTAGAGGGAACTCAAAGAAACACTATGATGCCAAGGTAGAACTTTAAATGCCTTTGATGGACTGTACATTTAAGCACGTTTGCATCTTTGCACTCAATTACAAAGTGGATCCACATCTGTAATATTTTCCCCTAAGAAAATAAAAATGCCAGCAGCTAAAACAGGTTAAGAATTCTAGCCAATTGACACCCTAGAGGGCACTCAAAGAAACACTATGATGCCAAGGTAGAACATTAAATGCCTTTGATGGACTTTGTCCATTTAAGCACGTTTGCGTCTTTGTACACAATTAAAAAGTGGATCCACATCTGTAATATTTCCGCCTAAAAACAACCCACAAATCGCTAGTAGATAAAACAGACCTAGAAATCAAGCCACTTCTATGTTAACTCGATCTAGATTTTTATATTAATACAATAACTTGGAGAGGAAAACTACTCAAAATTTTGACTCATATCGCTTCATGCATCACAATAAACACTGCAAGATTGTGTCTTTACTGTCTGTTACAAAGTGAATCCACCAATGTAATATTTCCCCCTAAAAACATTTTTAAAAAATGCCCGAAGTTGCAACAGATTTAGAATTCAAACCACTTGAGACCTTAGAGGGAACTCAAAGAAACACTATGATGCCAAGGTAGAACTTTAAATGCCTTTGATGGACTGTCCATTTAAGCACGTTTGCGTCTTTGCACTCAATTACAAAGTGGATCCACATCCATGATATTTAATAGCAGTAAATATCATGGATGTGGATCCACTTTGTAATTGAGTGCAAAGACGCAAACATGCTTAAATGGAAAGTCCAATATTACATTGGATCCACCAATGTAATATTTCAACAATTCCCCCTAAAAACATTTTTTAAAAATCCCAGAATTTGCAACAGATTTAGAATTCAAACCACTTGAGACCTTAGAGGGAACTCAAATAAACACTATGATGCCAAGGTAGAACTTTAAATGCCTTTGATGGACTGTCCATTTAAGCAAGTTTGAATCTTTGCACTCAATTACAAAGTGGATCCACATCCATAATATTTCACCCTAAAAAAATAAAAATGCAAGCTGTAAAAGGTACAATTCAAGCCAATTACGCCCTAGAGGGCACTCAAAGAAACACTATGATGCCAAGGTAGAACATTAAATGCCTTTGATGGACGTTGTCCATTTTAAGAACGTTTGCGTCTTCGTACACAATTACAAAGTGGATCCACATCTGTAATATTTCTGCCTAAAACAACCCACAAATCGCTAGTAGATACAACAGACCTAGAAATCAAGACACTTCTATGTTAATTTGATGTAGATTTTTCTATTAATACAATTTCTTGGAGAGGAAAACTACTCAAAATTTTGACTCATATCGCTTCACGCATCACAATAAACACTGCAGGTTTGTGTCTTTACTGTCTGTTACAAAGTGGATCCACCAATGTAATATTTCCCCTAAAAACATTTTTGAAAAATGCCAGAAGTTGCAACAGATTTAGAATTCAAAACCACTTGAGACCTTAGAAGGAACTCCAGAGAAACACTATTGATGCCAAGGTAGAACTTTTAAATGCCTTTGATGGACTGTACATTTAAGCACGTTTGCATCTTTGCACTCAATTACAAAGTGGATCCACATCTGTAATATTTTCCCCTAAGAAAATAAAAATGCCAGCAGCTAAAACAGGTTAAGAATTCTAGCCAATTGACACCCTAGAGGGCACTCAAAGAAACACTATGATGCCAAGGTAGAACATTAATTCCTTTGATGGACTTTGTCCATTTAAGCACGTTTGCGTCTTTGTTACACAATTACAAAGTGGATCCACATCTGTAATATTTCCCCCTAAAAACAACCCACAAATCGCTAGTAGATACAACAGACCTAGATATCAAGCCACTTCTATGTTAACTTGATCTAGATTTTCTATTAATACAATTTCTTGGAGAGGAAAACTACTAAAAATTTTGACTCATATCGCTTCACCGCATCACAATAAACACTGCAGGTTTGTGTCTTTACTGATCTGTTACAAAGTGGATCCACCAATGTAATATTTCCCCCTAAAAACAATTTTTTTTTAAATGCCAGAAGTTGCAACAGATTTAGAATTTAAACCACTTGAGAACCTTGGAGGGAACTCAAAGAAACACTATGATACCAAAGACCCAAACTTGCAGTAGTTTTTTATGGTCTGCGAAACAATAAAAATAAGATTTTGAGTTAATTTTGGTCTCCAAGAAATTGTTTTAAAAGAAAAATTTAATCAATGTTATGTTATCTTAAGCTATGTTAACTTGATCTAGATTTTTATATTAATACAATTTCTTGGAGAAGAAAACTACTCAAAATTTTGACTCATATCACTTCACGCATCACAATAAACACTGCAGGTTTGTGTCTTTACTGTCTGTTACAAAGTGGATCCACCAATGTAATATTTCCCCTAAAAACATTTTTAAAAAATGCCAGAAGTTGCAACAGATTTAGACCTTAGAGGGAACTCAAAGAAACACTATGATGCCAAAAAACCCAAACTTGCAGTAGTTTTTATGGTCTGCGAAAAATAAAAAATAAGATTTTGAGTAATTTGCTCCCAAGAAAATTGTTTAAAAAAAAAAATTAATCAATGTTATGTTATCTTAAGCTATGTTAACTTGATCTAGATTTTTTATATTAATACAATATATTGGAAGGAAAACTACTCAAAATTTTTACTCATATCACTTCACGCATCACATAAACACTGCGAGATTGTGTCTTTACTGTCTGTTACAAAGTGGATCCACAAATGTAATATTTCCCCTTAAAAACATTTAAAAAAAAATGCCAGAAGTTGCAACATATTTAGAATTCAAACCACTTGAGACCTTAGAGGACACTCAAAGAAACACTATGATGCCAAGGTAGAACATTAAATGCCTTTGATGGACTTTGTCCATTTAAGCACGTTTCCGTCTTTATACACAATTACAAAGTGGGATCCAATCTGTAATATTTCCGCCCTAAAAACAAACCCACAAATCGCTAGTTAGAATAAGAACAAAAGACCTAAGAATCCAAGCCCTTCCTAATGTTAACCTCGAATCTAGAATTTTTATATTAATACAATAAACTTGGAGAGGAATACTACCAAATTTTGACTCATATCATTTCATGCATCACAATAAACACTGCAAGATTGTGTCTTTACTGTTCTGTTACAAAGTGAATCCACCAATGTAATATTTCCCCCCTAAAAAACATTTTTAAAAAATGCCCGAAGTTGCAACAGATTTAGAATTCAAACCACTTGAGACCTTAGAGGGAACTCAAAGAAACACTATGATGCCAAGGTAGAACTTTAAATGCTTTGATGGACTGTCCATTTAAGCACGTTTGCATTTTGCATTCAATTACAAAGTGGATCCACATCTGTAATATTTTCCCCTAAGAAAATAAAATGCCAGCAGCTAAAACAGGTTAAGAATTCTAGCCAATTGACACCTAGAGGGCACAAAGAAACACTATGATGCCAAGGTAGAACATTAATTCTTTGATGGACTTTGCTCATTTAAGCACGTTTGCGTCTTTGTACACAATTACAAAGTGGATCCACATCTGTAATATTTCCCCTAAAAACAACCCCACAAATCGCTAGTAGATACAACAGACCTAGATATCAAGCCACTTCTATGTTAACTTGATCTAGATTTTTCTATTAATACAATTTCTTGGAGAGGAAAACTACTCAAAATTTTGACTCATATCGCTTCACGCATCACAATAAACACTGCAGGTTTGTGTCTTTACTGTCTGTTACAAAGTGGATCCACCAATGTAATATTTCCCCTAAAAACATTTTTTTTTAAAATGCCAGAAGTTGCAACAGATTTAGAATTTAAACCACTTGAGACCTTGGAGGGAACTCAAAGAAACACTATGATACCAAAGACCCAAACTTGCAGTAGTTTTTATGGTCTGCGAAACAATAAAAAATAAGATTTTGAGTAATTTTGGTCTCCAAGAAATTGTTTTAAAAGAAAAATTTTAATCAATGTTATGTTATCTTAAGCTATGTTAACTTGATCTAGATTTTTATATTAATACAATTTCTTGGAGAAGAAAACTACTCAAAATTTTGACTCATATCACTTCACGCATCACAATAAACACTGCAGGTTTGTGTCTTTACTGTCTGTTACAAAGTGGATCCACCAATGTAATATTTCCCCCTAAAAACATTTTTAAAAAATGCCAGAAGTTGCAACAGATTTAGACCTTAGAGGGAACTCAAAGAAACACTATGATGCCAAAAACCCAAACTTGCAGTAGTTTTTATGGTCTGCGAAACAATAAAAAATAAGATTTTGAGTAATTTTGGTCCCCAAGAAATTGTTTTAAAAGAAAAAATTTAATCAATGTTATGTTATCTTAAGCTATGTTAACTTGATCTAGATTTTTATATTAATACAATATCTTGGAAAGGAAAACTACTCAAAATTTTACTCATATCACTTCACGCATCACAATAAACACTGCGAGATTGTGTCTTTACTGTCTGTTACAAAGTGGATCCACAAATGTAATATTTCCCCTTAAAAACATTTAAAAAAATGCCAGAAGTTGCAACATATTTAGAATTCAAACCACTTGAGACCTTAGAGGACACTCAAAGAAAACACTATGATGCCAACAGATTTAGAATTCAAACCACTTGAGACCTTAGAGGGAACTCAAAGAAACACTATGATGCCAAGGTAGAACTTTAAATGCCTTTGATGGACTGTCCATTTAAGCAAGTTTGAATCTTTGCACTCAATTACAAAGTGGATCCACATCCATAATATTTCACCCTAAAAAAATAAAAATGCCAGCTGCTAAAAGAGGTTAACAATTCAAGCCAATTTACGCCCTAGAGGGCACTCAAAGAAACACTATGATGCCAAGGTAGAACATTAAATGCCTTTGATGGACGTTGTCCATTTAAGAACGTTTGCGTCTTCGTACACAATTACAAAGTGGATCCACATCTGTAATATTTCTGCCTAAAAACAACCCACAAATCGCTAGTAGATACAACAGACCTAGAAATCAAGACACTTCTATGTTAATTTGATGTAGATTTTCTATTAATACAATTTCTTGGAGAAGAAAACTACTCAAAATTTTGACTCATATCACTTCACGCATTACAATAAACACTGCAGGACTGTGTCTTTACTGTCTGTTACAAAGTGGATCCACCAATGTAATATTTCCCCCTAAAAACATTTTTGAAAAATGCCAGAAGTTGCAACAGATTTAGAATTCAAACCACTTGAGACCTTAGAAGGAACTCAGAGAAACACTATGATGCCAAGGTAGAACTTTAAATGCCTTTGATGGACTGTACATTTAAGCACGTTTGCATCTTTGCACTCAATTACAAAGTGGATCCACATCTGTAATATTTTCCCCTAAGAAAATAAAAATGCCAGCAGCTAAAACAGGTTAAGAATTCTAGCCAATTGACACCCTAGAGGGCACTCAAAGAAACACTATGATGCCAAGGTAGAACATTAAATGCCTTTGATGGACTTTGTCCATTTAAGCACGTTTGCGTCTTTGTACACAATTACAAAGTGGATCCACATCTGTAATATTTCCGCCTAAAAACAACCCACAAATCGCTAGTAGATAAAACAGACCTAGAAATCAAGCCACTTCTATGTTAACTCGATCTAGATTTTTATATTAATACAATAACTTGGAGAGGAAAACTACTCAAAATTTTGACTCATATCGCTTCATGCATCACAATAAACACTGCAAGATTGTGTCTTTACTGTCTGTTACAAAGTGAATCCACCAATGTAATATTTCCCCCTAAAAACATTTTTAAAAAATGCCCGAAGTTGCAACAGATTTAGAATTCAAACCACTTGAGACCTTAGAGGGAACTCAAAGAAACACTATGATGCCAAGGTAGAACTTTAAATGCCTTTGATGGACTGTCCATTTAAGCACGTTTGCGTCTTTGCACTCAATTACAAAGTGGATCCACATCCATGATATTTAATAGCAGTAAATATCATGGATGTGGATCCACTTTGTAATTGAGTGCAAAGACGCAAACGTGCTTAAATGGAAAGTCCAATATTACATTGGATCCACCAATGTAATATTTCAACAATTCCCCCTAAAAACATTTTTTAAAAATCCCAGAATTTGCAACAGATTTAGAATTCAAACCACTTGAGACCTTAGAGGGAACTCAAAGAAACACTATGATGCCAAGGTAGAACTTTAAATGCCTTTGATGGACTGTCCATTTAAGCAAGTTTGAATCTTTGCACTCAATTACAAAGTGGATCCACATCCATAATATTTCACCCTAAAAAAATAAAAATGCAAGCTGCTAAAAGAGGTTAACAATTCAAGCCAATTTACGCCCTAGAGGGCACTCAAAGAAACACTATGATGCCAAGGTAGAACATTAAATGCCTTTGATGGACGTTGTCCATTTAAGAACGTTTGCGTCTTCGTACACAATTACAAAGTGGATCCACATCTGTAATATTTCTGCCTAAAAACAACCCACAAATCGCTAGTAGATACAACAGACCTAGAAATCAAGACACTTCTATGTTAATTTGATGTAGATTTTCAACTTAACTACACTTTCTTGGAGACGAAACGTACTGCAAAATTTTGACCTCATTCATCCCTTCACGCATTACCCGATAAACTCAACTGCAGGACTTGTGTCTTACTGTCTGTTACAAAGTGGATCCACCAATGTAATATTTCCACCTAAAAACATTTTTTAAAAATGCCAGAAGTTGCAACAGATTTAGATTACCCTTGAGACCTTGAGGGAACTCAAAGAAACACTATGATGCAAAAAACCCAAACTTGCAGTAGTTTTTATTGGTCTGCGAAACAATAAAAAATAAGATTTTGAGTAATTTTGGTCCCCAAGAAATTGTTTTAAAAGAAAAAATTTAATCAATGTTATGTTATCTTAAGCTATGTTAACTTGATCTAGATTTTTATATTAATACAATTTCTTGGAAGGAAAACTACTCAAAATTTTTACTCATATCACTTCACGCATCACAATAAACACTGCGAGGTTTGTGTCTTTACTGTCTGTTACAAAGTGGATCCACCAAATGTAATATTTCCCCTTAAAAACATTTAAAAAAAATGCCAGAAGTTGCAACATATTTAGAATTCAAACCACTTGAGACCTAGAGGACACTCAAAGAAACACTATGATGCCAAGGTAGAACATTAAATGCCTTTTGATGGACTTTGTCCATTTAAGCACGTTTCCGTCTTTATACACAATTACAAAGTGGATCCACATCTGTAATATTTCCGCCTAAAAACAACCCACAAATCGCTAGTAGATAAAACAGACCTAGAAATCAAGCCACTTCTATGTTAACTCGATCTAGATTTTTATATTAATACAATAACTTGGAGAGGAAAACTACTCAAAATGTTGACTCATATCACTTCACGCATCACAATAAACACTGCAAGATTGTGTCTTTACTGTCTGTTACAAAGTGGATCCACCAATGTAATATTTCCCCAATTCCCCCTAAAAACATTTTTAAAAATCCAGAATTTGCAACAGATTGAAGCAATTTAAGCAAACGTTTGCGTCTTTGCTCTCAATTACAAAGTGGATCCACATCCATGATATTTACTGCTAAAAAATTAAAACGCCAGTAGCTAAAAGAGGTTAACAATTCAAGCCAATTTACGCCCTAGAGGGCACTCAAAGAAAACACTATGATGCCAAGGTAGAACATTAAATATTTCTGCCTAAAAACAACCCACAAATCGCTAGTAGATACAACAGACCTAGTAATCAAGACACTTCTATGTTAATTTGATGTAGATTTTCTATTAATACAAATTTCTTGGAGAAGAAAACTACTCAAAATTTTGACTCATATCACTTCACGCATCACAATAAAACACTGCAGGTTTGTGTCTTTACTGTCTGTTACAAAGTGGATCCACCAATGTAATATTTCCACCTAAAAACATTTTTAAAAATGCCAGAAGTTGCAACAGATTTAGACCTTAGAGGGAACTCAAAGAAACACTATGATGCCAAAAACCCAAACTTGCAGTAGTTTTTATTGTCTGCGAAACAATAAAAAATAAGATTTTGAGTAATTTTGGTCCCCAAGAAATTGTTTTAAAAAGAAAAAATTTAATCAATGTTATGTTATCTTAAGCTATGTTAACTTGATCTAGATTTTTATATTAATACAATATCTTGGAAAGGAAAACTACTCAAAATTTTACTCATATCACTTCACGCATCACAATAAACACTGCGAGATTGTGTCTTTACTGTCTGTTACAAAGTGGATCCACAAATGTAATATTTCCCCTTAAAAACATTTAAAAAAAATGCCAGAAGTTGCAACATATTTAGAATTCAAACCACTTGAGACCTTAGAGGACACTCAAAGAAACACTATGATGCCAAGGTAGAACATTAAATGCCTTTGATGGACTTTGTCCATTTAAGCACGTTTCCGTCTTTATACACAATTACAAAGTGGATCCACATCTGTAATATTTCCGCCTAAAAACAACCCACAAATCGCTAGTAGATAAAACAGACCTAGAAATCAAGCCACTTCTATGTTAACTCGATCTAGATTTTTATATTAATACAATAACTTGGAGAGGAAAACTACTCAAAATTTTGACTCATATCACTTCACGCATCACAATAAACACTGCAAGATTGTGTCTTTACTGTCTGTTACAAAGTGGATCCACCAATGTAATATTTCCCCAATTCCCCCTAAAAACATTTTTAAAAAATCCCAGAATTTGCAACAGATTTAAGCACATTTAAGCACGTTTGCGTCTTTGCTCTCAATTACAAAGTGGATCCACATCCATGATATTTACTGCTAAAAAATTAAAACGCCAGTAGCTAAAAGAGGTTAACAATTCAAGCCAATTTACGCCCTAAAGGGCACTCAAAGAAACACCATGATGCCAGGTAGAACATTAAATATTTCTGCCTAAAAACAACCCACAAATCGCTAGTAGATACAACAGACCTAGAAATCAAGACACTTCTATGTTAATTTGATGTAGATTTTCTATTAATACAATTTCTTGGAGAAGAAAACTACTCAAAATTTTGACTCATATCACTTCACGCATTACAATAAACACTGCAGGACTGTGTCTTTACTGTCTGTTACAAAGTGGATCCACCAATGTAATATTTCCCCCTAAAAACATTTTTGAAAAATGCCAGAAGTTGCAACAGATTTAAGCACATTTAAGCACGTTTGCATCTTTGCTCTCAATTACAAAGTGAATCCACATCTGTAATATTTTCCCCTAAGAAAATAAAAATGCCAGCAGCTAAAACAGGTTAAGAATTCTAGCCAATTGACACCCTAGAGGGCACTCAAAGAAACACTATGATGCCAAGGTAGAACATTAATTCCTTTGATGGACTTTGTCTATTTAAGCACGTTTGCGTCTTTGTACACAATTACAAAGTGGATCCACATCTGTAATATTTCCCCCTAAAAACAACCCACAAATCGCTAGTAGATACAACAGACCTAGATATCAAGCCACTTCTATGTTAACTTGATCTAGATTTTTCTATTAATACAATTTCTTGGAGAGGAAAAACTACTCAAAATTTTTACTCATATCACTTCACGCATCACAATAAACACTGCAAGATTGTGTCTTTACTGTCTGTTACAAAGTGGATCCACCAATGTAATATTTCCCCCTAAAAACATTTTTTAAAAAATGCCAGAAGTTGCAACAGATTTAGAATTCAAACCACTTGAGACCTTAGAGGGAACTCAAAGAAACACTATGATGCCAAGGTAGAACTTTAAATGCCTTTGATGGACTGTCCATTTAAGAATGTTTGCGTCTTTGCACTCAATCACATAGTGGATCCACATCCGTAATATTTAACCCTAAGAAAATAAAAATGCCAGCAGCTAAAACAGGTTAAGAATTCTAGCCAATTGACACCCTAGAGGGCACTCAAAGAAACACTATGATGCCAAGGTAGAACATTAAATGCCTTTGATGGACTTCGTCCATTTAAGCACGTTTGCGTCTTTGTATACAATTACAAAGTGGATCCACATCTGTAATATTTCCCCCTAAAAACAACCCACAAATCACTAGTAGATACAACAGACCTAGATATCAAGCCACTTCTATGTTAACTTGATCTAGATTTTTCTATTAATACAATTTCTTGGAGAGGAAAAGTACTCAAAATTTTGACTCATATCGATTCACGCATCACAACAAACACCAATGTAATATTTCTCCCTAAAAAGATTTTTTTTAAATGCCAGAAGTTGCAACAGATTTAGACCTTAGAGGGATCTCAAAGAAAACTACTCAAAATTTTGACTCATATCAATCAATCAATCAATCACCTTTATTTATATAGTGCTTTAAACAAAATACATTGCGCCAAAGCACTGAACAACATTCATTTGGAAAACAGTGTCTCAATAATGCAAAATGATAGTTAAAGGCAGTTCATCATTGAATTCAGTTATGTAATCTCTGTTCAGTTGAAATAGTGTCTGTTTTAATTTGCAATCAAGTCAATGATATCGCTGTAGATGAAGTGACCCCAACTAAGCAAGCCAGAGGCGACAGCGGCAAGGAACCGAAACTCCATCGGTGACAGAATGGAGAAAAAAACCTTGGGAGAAACCAGGCTCAGTTGGGGGGCCAGTTCTCCTCTGACCAGACGAAACCAGTAGTTCAATTCCAGGCTGCAGCAAAGTCAGATTGTGCAGAAGAATCATCAGTTTCCTGTGGTCTTGTCCTGGTGCTCCTCTGAGACAAGGTCTTTACAGGGGATCTGTATCTGGGGCTCTAGTTGTCCTGGTCTCAGCTGTCTTTCAGGGCAGTAGAGGTCCTTTCTAGGTGCTGATCCACCATCTGGTCTGGATACGTACTGGATCCGGGTGACTGCAGTGACCCTCTGATCTGGACACAGACTGGATCTGGTGGCCACGGTGACCTCGGAACAAGAGAGAAACAGACAAATATTAGCGTAGATGCCATTCTTCTAATGATGTAGAAAGTACGGTGTTATGTGAAGTGTTCCGGTTCCAGTTTACCTAATTAATGCAGCCTAAAAATCCTTTAACGCATTTGGATATTAAAAGCATATTAGTATATTATGTGTATGCCAGGTTAAAGAGATGGGTCTTTAATCTAGATTTAAACTGCAAGAGTGTGTCTGCCTCCCGAACAATGTTAGGTAGGTTATTCCAGAGTTTAGGCGCCAAATAGGAAAAGGATCTGCCGCCCGCAGTTGATTTTGATATTCTAGGTATTATCAAATTGCCTGAGTTTTGAGAACGTAGCGGACGTAGAGGAGTATAATGTAAAAGGAGCTCATTCAAATACTGAGGTGCTAAACCATTCAGGGCTTTATAAGTAATAAGCAATATTTTAAAATCTATACAATGTTTGATAGGGAGCCAGTGCAGTGTGGACAGGACCGGGCTAATATGGTCATACTTCCTGGTTCTAGTAAGAACTCTTGCTGCTGCATTTTGGACTAGCTGTAGTTTGTTTACCAAGCGTGCAGAACAACCACCCAATAAAGCATTACAATAGTCTAACCTTGAAGTCATAAATGCATGGATTAACATTTCTGCATTTGACATTGAGAGCATAGGCCGTAATTTAGATATATTTTTGAGATGGAAAAATGCAGTTTTACAAATGCTAGAAACGTGGCTTTCTAAGGAAAGATTGCGATCAAGTAGCACACCTAGGTTCCTAACTGATGACGAGGAATTGACAGAGCAACCATCAAGTCTTAGACAGTGTTCTAGGTTATTACAAGTAGAGTTTTTAGGCCCTATGATTAACACCTCTGTTTTTTCTGAATTTAGCAGTAAGAAATTACTCGTCATCCAATTTTTTATATCGACTATGCATTCCATTAGTTTTTCAAATTGGTGTGTTTCACCGGGCTGCGAGGAAATATAGAGCTGCGTATCATCAGCATAACAGTGAAAGCTAACACCATGTTTCCTGATGATATCTCCCAAGGGTAACATATAAAGCGTGAAGAGTAGCGGCCCTAGAACTGAGCCTTGAGGTACTCCATACTGCACTTGTGATCGATATGATACATCTTCATTCACTGCTACGAACTGATGGCGGCCATATAAGTACGATTTAAACCATGCTAATGCACTTCCACTGATGCCAACAAAGTGTTCAAGTCTATGCAAAAGAATGTTGTGGTCAATTGAGTCAAACGCAGCACTAAGATCCAATAAAACTAATAGAGAGATACAACCACGATCAGATGATAAGAGCAGATCATTTGTAACTCTAAGGAGAGCAGTTTCAGTACTATGATACGGTCTAAATCCTGACTGGAAATCCTCACATATACCATTTTTCTCTAAGAAGGAATATAATTGTGAGGATACCACCTTTTCTAGTATCTTGGACAGAAAAGGGAGATTCGAGATTGGTCTATAATTAACTAGTTCTCTGGGGTCAAGTTGTGGCTTTTTTATGAGAGGCTTAATAACAGCCAGTTTGAAGGTTTTGGGGACATATCCTAATGACAATGAGGAATTAATATTAGTCAGAAGAGGACCTATGACTTCTGGAAGCACCTCTTTTAAGAGCTTAGATGGTATAGGGTCTAACATACATGTTGTAATTTTAGATGATTTAACAAGTTTATACAATTCTTCCTCTCCTATAGTAGAGAATGAGTGGAACTGTTCCTCAGTGGGTCTATAGTGCACTGTCTGATGCGAAACTGTAGCTGACGGCTGAATGGTTGCAATTTTATCTCTAATAGTATCGATTTTAGAAGTAAAGTAGTTCATAAAGTCATTACTGCTGTGGTGTTGGGAAATGTCAACACTTGTTGAGGCTTTATTTTTCGTTAATTTAGCCACTGTATTGAATAAATACCTGGGGTTATGTTTGTTTTCTTCTAAAAGAGAAGAAAAGTAATCAGATTTAGCAGTTTTTAATGCTTTTCTGTAGGATATGCTACTTTCCCGCCAAGCAATACGAAATACGTCTAGTTTTGTTTTCCTCCAGCTGCGCTCCATTTTTCGGGCTGCTCTCTTTAGGGTGCGAGTATGCTCATTATACCATGGTGTCAAACTGTTTTCCTTAACCTTCCTTAAACGTAAAGGAGCAACTGTATTTAAAGTGCTAGAAAAGAGAGAGTCCATAGTTTCTGTTACATCATCAAGTTGTTCTGAGGTTTTGGATATGCTAAGGAATTCGGATACATCAGGAAGATAACTTAAAAAGCAGTCTTTTGTGGTAGAAGTGATGGTTCTTCGATACTTGTAACAAGAAGTAGAATTTACAATTTTGGCTATATGAAGTTTACACAGAACTAAATAATGATCTGAGATATCATCACTTGGCTGAATAATTTCAACACTATCAACATCAATTCCATGTGACAGTATTAAATCTAGAGTATGATTTCGACAATGAGTAGGTCCTGAAACGTGTTGTCTAACACCAATAGAGTTCAGAATGTCTATAAATGCTGATCCCAATGCATCTTTTTCATTATCGACATGGATATTAAAATCACCAACTATTAAGACTTTATCTGCAGCCAGAACTAACTCAGAAGTAAAATCACCAAACTCTTTAATAAAGTCTGTATGGTGCCCTGGTGGCCTGTATACAGTAGCCAGTACAAACATAACAGGGGATTTATCATTAACATTGGTTTCTCTGGATAATGTTATATGAAGCACCATTACTTCAAACGAGTTATACTTGAAGCCTGCCCTCTGAGAAATCCTGAAAACGCGGCTCATATCACTTCACGCATCACAATAAACACTGCAAGATTGTGTCATTACTGTCTGTTACAAAGTGAATCCACCAATGTAATATTTCCCCCTAAAAACATTTTTAAAAAATGCCAGAAGTTGCAACAGATTTATAATTCAAACCACTTGAGACCTTAGAGGGAACTCAAAGAAACACTATGATGCCAAGGTAGAACTTTAAATGCCTTTGATGGACTGTCCATTTAAGCACGTTTGCGTCTTTGCACTCAATTACAAAGTGGATCCACATCCATGATATTTAATAGCAGTAAATATCATGGATGTGGATCCACTTTGTAATTGAGTGCAAAGACGCAAACGTGCTTAAATGGACAGTCCAATATTACATTGGATCCACCAATGTAATATTTCAACAATTCCCCCTAAAAACATTTTTTAAAAATCCCAGAATTTGCAACAGATTTAGAATTCAAACCACTTGAGACCTTAGAGGGAACTCAAAGAAACACTATGATGCCAAGGTTGAACTTTAAATGCCTTTGATGGACTGTCCATTTAAGCAAGTTTGAATCTTTGCACTCAATTACAAAGTGGATCCACATCCATAATATTTCACCCTAAAAAAATAAAAATGCCAGCTGCTAAAACAGGTTAAGAATTCTAGCCAATTGACACCCTAGAGGGCACTCAAAGAAACACTATGATGCCAAGGTAGAACATTAATTCCTTTGATGGACTTTGTCCATTTAAGCACGTTTGCGTCTTTGTACACAATTACAAAGTGGATCCACATCTGTAATATTTCCCCCTAAAAACAACCCACAAATCGCTAGTAGATACAACAGACCTAGATATCAAGCCACTTCTATGTTAACTTGATCTAGATTTTTCTATTAATACAATTTCTTGGAGAGGAAAACTACTCAAAATTTTGACTCATATCGCTTCACGCATCACAATAAACACTGCAGGTTTGTGTCTTTACTGTCTGTTACAAAGTGGATCCACCAATGTAATATTTCCCCCTAAAAACATTTTTTTTTTTAAATGCCAGAAGTTGCAACAGATTTAGAATTTAAACCACTTGAGACCTTGGAGGGAACTCAAAGAAACACTATGATACCAAAGACCCAAACTTGCAGTAGTTTTTATGGTCTGCGAAACAATAAAAAATAAGATTTTGAGTAATTTTGGTCTCCAAGAAATTGTTTTAAAAGAAAAAATTTAATCAATGTTATGTTATCTTAAGCTATGTTAACTTGATCTAGATTTTTATATTAATACAATTTCTTGGAGAAGAAAACTACTCAAAATTTTGACTCATATCACTTCACGCATCACAATAAACACTGCAGGTTTGTGTCTTTACTGTCTGTTACAAAGTGGATCCACCAATGTAATATTTCTCCCTAAAAACATTTTTAAAAAATGCCAGAAGTTGCAACAGATTTAGACCTTAGAGGGAACTCAAAGAAACACTATGATGCCAAAAACCCAAACTTGCAGTAGTTTTTATGGTCTGCGAAACAATAAAAAATAAGATTTTGAGTAATTTTGGTCCCCAAGAAATTGTTTTAAAAGAAAAAATTTAATCAATGTTATGTTATCTTAAGCTATGTTAACTTGATCTAGATTTTTATATTAATACAATATCTTGGAAAGGAAAACTACTCAAAATTTTTACTAATATCACTTCACGCATCACAATAAACACTGCGAGATTGTGTCTTTACTGTCTGTTACAAAGTGGATCCACAAATGTAATATTTCCCCTTAAAAACATTTTTAAAAAATGCCAGAAGTTGCAACATATTTAGAATTCAAACCACTTGAGACCTTAGAGGACACTCAAAGAAACACTATGATGCCAAGGTAGAACATTAAATGCCTTTGATGGACTTTGTCCATTTAAGCACGTTTCCGTCTTTATACACAATTACAAAGTGGATCCACATCTGTAATATTTCCGCCTAAAAACAACCCACAAATCGCTAGTAGATAAAACAGACCTAGAAATCAAGCCACTTCTATGTTAACTCGATCTAGATTTTTATATTAATACAATAACTTGGAGAGGAAAACTACTCAAAATTTTGACTCATATCACTTCATACATCACAATAAACACTGCAAGATTGTGTCTTTACTGTCTGTTACAAAGTGAATCCACCAATGTAATATTTCCCCCTAAAAACATTTTTAAAAAATGCCCGAAGTTGCAACAGATTTAGAATTCAAACCACTTGAGACCTTAGAGGGAACTCAAAGAAACACTATGATGCCAAGGTAGAACTTTAAATGCCTTTGATGGACTGTCCATTTAAGCACGTTTGCGTCTTTGCACTCAATTACAAAGTGGATCCACATCCATGATATTTAATAGCAGTAAATATCATGGATGTGGATCCACTTTGTAATTGAGTGCAAAGACGCAAACGTGCTTAAATGGACAGTCCAATATTACATTGGATCCACCAATGTAATATTTCAACAATTCCCCCTAAAAACATTTTTTAAAAATCCCAGAATTTGCAACAGATTTAGAATTCAAACCACTTGAGACCTTAGAGGGAACTCAAAGAAACACTATGATGCCAAGGTAGAACTTTAAATGCCTTTGATGGACTGTCCATTTAAGCAAGTTTGAATCTTTGCACTCAATTACAAAGTGGATCCACATCCATAATATTTCACCCTAAAAAAATAAAAATGCCAGCTGCTAAAAGAGGTTAACAATTCAAGCCAATTTACGCCCTAGAGGGCACTCAAAGAAACACTATGATGCCAAGGTAGAACATTAAATGCCTTTGATGGACGTTGTCCATTTAAGAACGTTTGCGTCTTCGTACACAATTACAAAGTGGATCCACATCTGTAATATTTCTGCCTAAAAACAACCCACAAATCGCTAGTAGATACAACAGACCTAGAAATCAAGACACTTCTATGTTAATTTGATGTAGATTTTCTATTAATACAATTTCTTGGAGAAGAAAACTACTCAAAATTTTGACTCATATCACTTCACGCATTACAATAAACACTGCAGGACTGTGTCTTTACTGTCTGTTACAAAGTGGATCCACCAATGTAATATTTCCCCCTAAAAACATTTTTGAAAAATGCCAGAAGTTGCAACAGATTTAGAATTCAAACCACTTGAGACCTTAGAAGGAACTCAGAGAAACACTATGATGCCAAGGTAGAACTTTAAATGCCTTTGATGGACTGTACATTTAAGCACGTTTGCATCTTTGCACTCAATTACAAAGTGAATCCACATCTGTAATATTTTCCCCTAAGAAAATAAAAATGCCAGCAGCTAAAACAGGTTAAGAATTCTAGCCAATTGACACCCTAGAGGGCACTCAAAGAAACACTATGATGCCAAGGTAGAACATTAATTCCTTTGATGGACTTTGTCCATTTAAGCACGTTTGCGTCTTTGTACACAATTACAAAGTGGATCCACATCTGTAATATTTCCCCCTAAAAACAACCCACAAATCGCTAGTAGATACAACAGACCTAGATATCAAGCCACTTCTATGTTAACTTGATCTAGATTTTTCTATTAATACAATTTCTTGGAGAGGAAAACTACTCAAAATTTTTACTCATATCACTTCACGCATCACAATAAACACTGCAAGATTGTGTCTTTACTGTCTGTTACAAAGTGGATCCACCAATGTAATATTTCCCCCTAAAAACATTTTTAAAAAATGCCAGAAGTTGCAACAGATTTAGAATTCAAACCACTTGAGACCTTAGAGGGAACTCAAAGAAACACTATGATGCCAAGGTAGAACTTTAAATGCCTTTGATGGACTGTCCATTTAAGAATGTTTGCGTCTTTGCACTCAATCACATAGTGGATCCACATCCGTAATATTTAACCCTAAGAAAATAAAAATGCCAGCAGCTAAAACAGGTTAAGAATTCTAGCCAATTGACACCCTAGAGGGCACTCAAAGAAACACTATGATGCCAAGGTAGAACATTAAATGCCTTTGATGGACTTCGTCCATTTAAGCACGTTTGCGTCTTTGTATACAATTACAAAGTGGATCCACATCTGTAATATTTCCCCCTAAAAACAACCCACAAATCACTAGTAGATACAACAGACCTAGATATCAAGCCACTTCTATGTTAACTTGATCTAGATTTTTCTATTAATACAATTTCTTGGAGAGGAAAAGTACTCAAAATTTTGACTCATATCGATTCACGCATCACAACAAACACCAATGTAATATTTCTCCCTAAAAAGATTTTTTTTAAATGCCAGAAGTTGCAACAGATTTAGACCTTAGAGGGATCTCAAAGAAAACTACTCAAAATTTTGACTCATATCAATCAATCAATCAATCACCTTTATTTATATAGTGCTTTAAACAAAATACATTGCGCCAAAGCACTGAACAACATTCATTTGGAAAACAGTGTCTCAATAATGCAAAATGATAGTTAAAGGCAGTTCATCATTGAATTCAGTTATGTAATCTCTGTTCAGTTGAAATAGTGTCTGTTTTAATTTGCAATCAAGTCAATGATATCGCTGTAGATGAAGTGACCCCAACTAAGCAAGCCAGAGGCGACAGCGGCAAGGAACCGAAACTCCATCGGTGACAGAATGGAGAAAAAAACCTTGGGAGAAACCAGGCTCAGTTGGGGGGCCAGTTCTCCTCTGACCAGACGAAACCAGTAGTTCAATTCCAGGCTGCAGCAAAGTCAGATTGTGCAGAAGAATCATCAGTTTCCTGTGGTCTTGTCCTGGTGCTCCTCTGAGACAAGGTCTTTACAGGGGATCTGTATCTGGGGCTCTAGTTGTCCTGGTCTCAGCTGTCTTTCAGGGCAGTAGAGGTCCTTTCTAGGTGCTGATCCACCATCTGGTCTGGATACGTACTGGATCCGGGTGACTGCAGTGACCCTCTGATCTGGACACAGACTGGATCTGGTGGCCACGGTGACCTCGGAACAAGAGAGAAACAGACAAATATTAGCGTAGATGCCATTCTTCTAATGATGTAGAAAGTACGGTGTTATGTGAAGTGTTCCGGTTCCAGTTTACCTAATTAATGCAGCCTAAAAATCCTTTAACGCATTTGGATATTAAAAGCATATTAGTATATTATGTGTATGCCAGGTTAAAGAGATGGGTCTTTAATCTAGATTTAAACTGCAAGAGTGTGTCTGCCTCCCGAACAATGTTAGGTAGGTTATTCCAGAGTTTAGGCGCCAAATAGGAAAAGGATCTGCCGCCCGCAGTTGATTTTGATATTCTAGGTATTATCAAATTGCCTGAGTTTTGAGAACGTAGCGGACGTAGAGGAGTATAATGTAAAAGGAGCTCATTCAAATACTGAGGTGCTAAACCATTCAGGGCTTTATAAGTAATAAGCAATATTTTAAAATCTATACAATGTTTGATAGGGAGCCAGTGCAGTGTGGACAGGACCGGGCTAATATGGTCATACTTCCTGGTTCTAGTAAGAACTCTTGCTGCTGCATTTTGGACTAGCTGTAGTTTGTTTACCAAGCGTGCAGAACAACCACCCAATAAAGCATTACAATAGTCTAACCTTGAAGTCATAAATGCATGGATTAACATTTCTGCATTTGACATTGAGAGCATAGGCCGTAATTTAGATATATTTTTGAGATGGAAAAATGCAGTTTTACAAATGCTAGAAACGTGGCTTTCTAAGGAAAGATTGCGATCAAGTAGCACACCTAGGTTCCTAACTGATGACGAGGAATTGACAGAGCAACCATCAAGTCTTAGACAGTGTTCTAGGTTATTACAAGTAGAGTTTTTAGGCCCTATGATTAACACCTCTGTTTTTTCTGAATTTAGCAGTAAGAAATTACTCGTCATCCAATTTTTTATATCGACTATGCATTCCATTAGTTTTTCAAATTGGTGTGTTTCACCGGGCTGCGAGGAAATATAGAGCTGCGTATCATCAGCATAACAGTGAAAGCTAACACCATGTTTCCTGATGATATCTCCCAAGGGTAACATATAAAGCGTGAAGAGTAGCGGCCCTAGAACTGAGCCTTGAGGTACTCCATACTGCACTTGTGATCGATATGATACATCTTCATTCACTGCTACGAACTGATGGCGGCCATATAAGTACGATTTAAACCATGCTAATGCACTTCCACTGATGCCAACAAAGTGTTCAAGTCTATGCAAAAGAATGTTGTGGTCAATTGAGTCAAACGCAGCACTAAGATCCAATAAAACTAATAGAGAGATACAACCACGATCAGATGATAAGAGCAGATCATTTGTAACTCTAAGGAGAGCAGTTTCAGTACTATGATACGGTCTAAATCCTGACTGGAAATCCTCACATATACCATTTTTCTCTAAGAAGGAATATAATTGTGAGGATACCACCTTTTCTAGTATCTTGGACAGAAAAGGGAGATTCGAGATTGGTCTATAATTAACTAGTTCTCTGGGGTCAAGTTGTGGCTTTTTTATGAGAGGCTTAATAACAGCCAGTTTGAAGGTTTTGGGGACATATCCTAATGACAATGAGGAATTAATATTAGTCAGAAGAGGACCTATGACTTCTGGAAGCACCTCTTTTAAGAGCTTAGATGGTATAGGGTCTAACATACATGTTGTAATTTTAGATGATTTAACAAGTTTATACAATTCTTCCTCTCCTATAGTAGAGAATGAGTGGAACTGTTCCTCAGTGGGTCTATAGTGCACTGTCTGATGCGAAACTGTAGCTGACGGCTGAATGGTTGCAATTTTATCTCTAATAGTATCGATTTTAGAAGTAAAGTAGTTCATAAAGTCATTACTGCTGTGGTGTTGGGAAATGTCAACACTTGTTGAGGCTTTATTTTTCGTTAATTTAGCCACTGTATTGAATAAATACCTGGGGTTATGTTTGTTTTCTTCTAAAAGAGAAGAAAAGTAATCAGATCTAGCAGTTTTTAATGCTTTTCTGTAGGATATGCTACTTTCCCGCCAAGCAATACGAAATACGTCTAGTTTTGTTTTCCTCCAGCTGCGCTCCATTTTTCGGGCTGCTCTCTTTAGGGTGCGAGTATGCTCATTATACCATGGTGTCAAACTGTTTTCCTTAACCTTCCTTAAACGTAAAGGAGCAACTGTATTTAAAGTGCTAGAAAAGAGAGAGTCCATAGTTTCTGTTACATCATCAAGTTGTTCTGAGGTTTTGGATATGCTAAGGAATTCGGATACATCAGGAAGATAACTTAAAAAGCAGTCTTTTGTGGTAGAAGTGATGGTTCTTCGATACTTGTAACAAGAAGTAGAATTTACAATTTTGGCTATATGAAGTTTACACAGAACTAAATAATGATCTGAGATATCATCACTTGGCTGAATAATTTCAACACTATCAACATCAATTCCATGTGACAGTATTAAATCTAGAGTATGATTTCGACAATGAGTAGGTCCTGAAACGTGTTGTCTAACACCAATAGAGTTCAGAATGTCTATAAATGCTGATCCCAATGCATCTTTTTCATTATCGACATGGATATTAAAATCACCAACTATTAAGACTTTATCTGCAGCCAGAACTAACTCAGAAGTAAAATCACCAAACTCTTTAATAAAGTCTGTATGGTGCCCTGGTGGCCTGTATACAGTAGCCAGTACAAACATAACAGGGGATTTATCATTAACATTGGTTTCTCTAGATAATGTTATATGAAGCACCATTACTTCAAACGAGTTATACTTGAAGCCTGCCCTCTGAGAAATCCTGAAAACGCGGCTCATATCACTTCACGCATCACAATAAACACTGCAAGATTGTGTCATTACTGTCTGTTACAAAGTGAATCCACCAATGTAATATTTCCCCCTAAAAACATTTTTAAAAAATGCCAGAAGTTGCAACAGATTTATAATTCAAACCACTTGAGACCTTAGAGGGAACTCAAAGAAACACTATGATGCCAAGGTAGAACTTTAAATGCCTTTGATGGACTGTCCATTTAAGCACGTTTGCGTCTTTGCACTCAATTACAAAGTGGATCCACATCCATGATATTTAATAGCAGTAAATATCATGGATGTGGATCCACTTTGTAATTGAGTGCAAAGACGCAAACGTGCTTAAATGGACAGTCCAATATTACATTGGATCCACCAATGTAATATTTCAACAATTCCCCCTAAAAACATTTTTTAAAAATCCCAGAATTTGCAACAGATTTAGAATTCAAACCACTTGAGACCTTAGAGGGAACTCAAAGAAACACTATGATGCCAAGGTTGAACTTTAAATGCCTTTGATGGACTGTCCATTTAAGCAAGTTTGAATCTTTGCACTCAATTACAAAGTGGATCCACATCCATAATATTTCACCCTAAAAAAATAAAAATGCCAGCTGCTAAAACAGGTTAAGAATTCTAGCCAATTGACACCCTAGAGGGCACTCAAAGAAACACTATGATGCCAAGGTAGAACATTAATTCCTTTGATGGACTTTGTCCATTTAAGCACGTTTGCGTCTTTGTACACAATTACAAAGTGGATCCACATCTGTAATATTTCCCCCTAAAAACAACCCACAAATCGCTAGTAGATACAACAGACCTAGATATCAAGCCACTTCTATGTTAACTTGATCTAGATTTTTCTATTAATACAATTTCTTGGAGAGGAAAACTACTCAAAATTTTGACTCATATCGCTTCACGCATCACAATAAACACTGCAGGTTTGTGTCTTTACTGTCTGTTACAAAGTGGATCCACCAATGTAATATTTCCCCCTAAAAACATTTTTTTTTTTAAATGCCAGAAGTTGCAACAGATTTAGAATTTAAACCACTTGAGACCTTGGAGGGAACTCAAAGAAACACTATGATACCAAAGACCCAAACTTGCAGTAGTTTTTATGGTCTGCGAAACAATAAAAAATAAGATTTTGAGTAATTTTGGTCTCCAAGAAATTGTTTTAAAAGAAAAAATTTAATCAATGTTATGTTATCTTAAGCTATGTTAACTTGATCTAGATTTTTATATTAATACAATTTCTTGGAGAAGAAAACTACTCAAAATTTTGACTCATATCACTTCACGCATCACAATAAACACTGCAGGTTTGTGTCTTTACTGTCTGTTACAAAGTGGATCCACCAATGTAATATTTCTCCCTAAAAACATTTTTAAAAAATGCCAGAAGTTGCAACAGATTTAGACCTTAGAGGGAACTCAAAGAAACACTATGATGCCAAAAACCCAAACTTGCAGTAGTTTTTATGGTCTGCGAAACAATAAAAAATAAGATTTTGAGTAATTTTGGTCCCCAAGAAATTGTTTTAAAAGAAAAAATTTAATCAATGTTATGTTATCTTAAGCTATGTTAACTTGATCTAGATTTTTATATTAATACAATATCTTGGAAAGGAAAACTACTCAAAATTTTTACTAATATCACTTCACGCATCACAATAAACACTGCGAGATTGTGTCTTTACTGTCTGTTACAAAGTGGATCCACAAATGTAATATTTCCCCTTAAAAACATTTTTAAAAAATGCCAGAAGTTGCAACATATTTAGAATTCAAACCACTTGAGACCTTAGAGGACACTCAAAGAAACACTATGATGCCAAGGTAGAACATTAAATGCCTTTGATGGACTTTGTCCATTTAAGCACGTTTCCGTCTTTATACACAATTACAAAGTGGATCCACATCTGTAATATTTCCGCCTAAAAACAACCCACAAATCGCTAGTAGATAAAACAGACCTAGAAATCAAGCCACTTCTATGTTAACTCGATCTAGATTTTTATATTAATACAATAACTTGGAGAGGAAAACTACTCAAAATTTTGACTCATATCACTTCATACATCACAATAAACACTGCAAGATTGTGTCTTTACTGTCTGTTACAAAGTGAATCCACCAATGTAATATTTCCCCCTAAAAACATTTTTAAAAAATGCCCGAAGTTGCAACAGATTTAGAATTCAAACCACTTGAGACCTTAGAGGGAACTCAAAGAAACACTATGATGCCAAGGTAGAACTTTAAATGCCTTTGATGGACTGTCCATTTAAGCACGTTTGCGTCTTTGCACTCAATTACAAAGTGGATCCACATCCATGATATTTAATAGCAGTAAATATCATGGATGTGGATCCACTTTGTAATTGAGTGCAAAGACGCAAACGTGCTTAAATGGACAGTCCAATATTACATTGGATCCACCAATGTAATATTTCAACAATTCCCCCTAAAAACATTTTTTAAAAATCCCAGAATTTGCAACAGATTTAGAATTCAAACCACTTGAGACCTTAGAGGGAACTCAAAGAAACACTATGATGCCAAGGTAGAACTTTAAATGCCTTTGATGGACTGTCCATTTAAGCAAGTTTGAATCTTTGCACTCAATTACAAAGTGGATCCACATCCATAATATTTCACCCTAAAAAAATAAAAATGCCAGCTGCTAAAAGAGGTTAACAATTCAAGCCAATTTACGCCCTAGAGGGCACTCAAAGAAACACTATGATGCCAAGGTAGAACATTAAATGCCTTTGATGGACGTTGTCCATTTAAGAACGTTTGCGTCTTCGTACACAATTACAAAGTGGATCCACATCTGTAATATTTCTGCCTAAAAACAACCCACAAATCGCTAGTAGATACAACAGACCTAGAAATCAAGACACTTCTATGTTAATTTGATGTAGATTTTCTATTAATACAATTTCTTGGAGAAGAAAACTACTCAAAATTTTGACTCATATCACTTCACGCATTACAATAAACACTGCAGGACTGTGTCTTTACTGTCTGTTACAAAGTGGATCCACCAATGTAATATTTCCCCCTAAAAACATTTTTGAAAAATGCCAGAAGTTGCAACAGATTTAGAATTCAAACCACTTGAGACCTTAGAAGGAACTCAGAGAAACACTATGATGCCAAGGTAGAACTTTAAATGCCTTTGATGGACTGTACATTTAAGCACGTTTGCATCTTTGCACTCAATTACAAAGTGGATCCACATCTGTAATATTTTCCCCTAAGAAAATAAAAATGCCAGCAGCTAAAACAGGTTAAGAATTCTAGCCAATTGACACCCTAGAGGGCACTCAAAGAAACACTATGATGCCAAGGTAGAACATTAATTCCTTTGATGGACTTTGTCCATTTAAGCACGTTTGCGTCTTTGTACACAATTACAAAGTGGATCCACATCTGTAATATTTCCCCCTAAAAACAACCCACAAATCGCTAGTAGATACAACAGACCTAGATATCAAGCCACTTCTATGTTAACTTGATCTAGATTTTTCTATTAATACAATTTCTTGGAGAGGAAAACTACTCAAAATTTTGACTCATATCGATTCACGCATCACAATAAACACTGCAGGTTTGTGTCTTTACTGTCTGTTACAAAGTGGATCCACCAATGTAATATTTCCCCCTAAAAACATTTTTGAAAAATGCCAGAAGTTGCAACAGATTTAGAATTCAAACCACTTGAGACCTTAGAAGGAACTCAGAGAAACACTATGATGCCAAGGTAGAACTTTAAATGCCTTTGATGGACTGTACATTTAAGCACGTTTGCATCTTTGCACTCAATTACAAAGTGGATCCACATCTGTAATATTTTCCCCTAAGAAAATAAAAATGCCAGCAGCTAAAACAGGTTAAGAATTCTAGCCAATTGACACCCTAGAGGGCACTCAAAGAAACACTATGATGCCAAGGTAGAACATTAATTCCTTTGATGGACTTTGTCCATTTAAGCACGTTTGCGTCTTTGTACACAATTACAAAGTGGATCCACATCTGTAATATTTCCCCCTAAAAACAACCCACAAATCGCTAGTAGATACAACAGACCTAGATATCAAGCCACTTCTATGTTAACTTGATCTAGATTTTTCTATTAATACAATTTCTTGGAGAGGAAAACTACTCAAAATTTTGACTCATATCGCTTCACGCATCACAATAAACACTGCAGGTTTGTGTCTTTACTGTCTGTTACAAAGTGGATCCACCAATGTAATATTTCCCCCTAAAAACAATTTTTTTTTAAATGCCAGAAGTTGCAGCAGATTTAGAATTTAAACCACTTGAGACCTTGGAGGGAACTCAAAGAAACACTATGATACCAAAGACCCAAACTTGCAGTAGTTTTTATGGTCTGCGAAACAATAAAAAATAAGATTTTGAGTAAATTTGGTCTCCAAGAAATTGTTTTAAAAGAAAAAATTTAATCAATGTTATGTTATCTTAAGCTATGTTAACTTGATCTAGATTTTTATATTAATACAATTTCTTGGAGAAGAAAACTACTCAAAATTTTGACTCATATCACTTCACGCATCACAATAAACACTGCAGGTTTGTGTCTTTACTGTCTGTTACAAAGTGGATCCACCAATGTAATATTTCCCCCTAAAAACATTTTTAAAAAATGCCAGAAGTTGCAACAGATTTAGACCTTAGGGGGAACTCAAAGAAACACTATGATGCCAAAAACCCAAACTTGCAGTAGTTTTTATGGTCTGCGAAACAATAAAAAATAAGATTTTGAGTAATTTTGGTCCCCAAGAAATTGTTTTAAAAGAAAAAAATTAATCAATGTTATGTTATCTTAAGCTATGTTAACTTGATCTAGATTTTTATATTAATACAATATATTGGAAAGGAAAACTACTCAAAATTTTTACTCATATCACTTCACGCATCACAATAAACACTGCGAGATTGTGTCTTTACTGTCTGTTACAAAGTGGATCCACAAATGTAATATTTCCCCTTAAAAACATTTAAAAAAAATGCCAGAAGTTGCAACATATTTAGAATTCAAACCACTTGAGACCTTAGAGGACACTCAAAGAAACACTATGATGCCAAGGTAGAACATTAAATGCCTTTGATGGACTTTGTCCATTTAAGCACGTTTCCGTCTTTATACACAATTACAAAGTGGATCCACATCTGTAATATTTCCGCCTAAAAACAACCCACAAATCGCTAGTAGATAAAACAGACCTAGAAATCAAGCCACTTCTATGTTAACTCGATCTAGATTTTTATATTAATACAATAACTTGGAGAGGAATACTACTCAAAATTTTGACTCATATCATTTCATGCATCACAATAAACACTGCAAGATTGTGTCTTTACTGTCTGTTACAAAGTGAATCCACCAATGTAATATTTCCCACTAAAAACATTTTTAAAAAATGCCCGAAGTTGCAACAGATTTAGAATTCAAACCACTTGAGACCTTAGAGGGAACTCAAAGAAACACTATGATGCCAAGGTAGAACTTTAAATGCCTTTGATGGACTGTCCATTTAAGCACGTTTGCATCTTTGCACTCAATTACAAAGTGGATCCACATCTGTAATATTTTCCCCTAAGAAAATAAAAATGCCAGCAGCTAAAACAGGTTAAGAATTCTAGCCAATTGACACCCTAGAGGGCACTCAAAGAAACACTATGATGCCAAGGTAGAACATTAATTCCTTTGATGGACTTTGTCCATTTAAGCACGTTTGCGTCTTTGTACACAATTACAAAGTGGATCCACATCTGTAATATTTCCCCCTAAAAACAACCCACAAATCGCTAGTAGATACAACAGACCTAGATATCAAGCCACTTCTATGTTAACTTGATCTAGATTTTTCTATTAATACAATTTCTTGGAGAGGAAAACTACTCAAAATTTTGACTCATATCGCTTCACGCATCACAATAAACACTGCAGGTTTGTGTCTTTACTGTCTGTTACAAAGTGGATCCACCAATGTAATATTTCCCCCTAAAAACATTTTTTTTTTTAAATGCCAGAAGTTGCAACAGATTTAGAATTTAAACCACTTGAGACCTTGGAGGGAACACAAAGAAACACTATGATACCAAAGACCCAAACTTGCAGTAGTTTTTATGGTCTGCGAAACAATAAAAAATAAGATTTTGAGTAATTTTGGTCTCCAAGAAATTGTTTTAAAAGAAAAATTTTAATCAATCTTAAGCTATGTTAACTTGATCTAGATTTTTATATTAATACAATTTCTTGGAGAAGAAAACTACTCAAAATTTTGACTCATATCACTTCACGCATCACAATAAACACTGCAGGTTTGTGTCTTTACTGTCTGTTACAAAGTGGATCCACCAATGTAATATTTCCCCCTAAAAACATTTTTAAAAAATGCCAGAAGTTGCAACAGATTTAGACCTTAGAGGGAACTCAAAGAAACACTATGATGCCAAAAACCCAAACTTGCAGTAGTTTTTATGGTCTGCGAAACAATAAAAAATAAGATTTTGAGTAATTTTGGTCCCCAAGAAATTGTTTTAAAAGAAAAAATTTAATCAATGTTATGTTATCTTAAGCTATGTTAACTTGATCTAGATTTGTATATTAATACAATATCTTGGAAAGGAAAACTACTCAAAATTTTTACTCATATCACTTCACGCATCACAATAAACACTGCGAGATTGTGTCTTTACTGTCTGTTACAAAGTGGATCCACAAATGTAATATTTCCCCTTAAAAACATTTAAAAAAAATGCCAGAAGTTGCAACATATTTAGAATTCAAACCACTTGAGACCTTAGAGGACACTCAAAGAAACACTATGATGCCAAGGTAGAACATTAAATGCCTTTGATGGACTTTGTCCATTTAAGCACGTTTCCGTCTTTATACACAATTACAAAGTGGATCCACATCTGTAATATTTCCGCCTAAAAACAACCCACAAATCGCTAGTAGATAAAACAGACCTAGAAATCAAGCCACTTCTATGTTAACTCGATCTAGATTTTTATATTAATACAATAACTTGGGGAAAACTACTCAAAATTTTGACTCATATCGCTTCATGCATCACAATAAACACTGCAAGATTGTGTCTTTACTGTCTGTTACAAAGTGAATCCACCAATGTAATATTTCCCCCTAAAAACATTTTTAAAAAATGCCCGAAGTTGCAACAGATTTAGAATTCAAACCACTTGAGACCTTAGAGGGAACTCAAAGAAACACTATGATGCCAAGGTAGAACTTTAAATGCCTTTGATGGACTGTCCATTTAAGCACGTTTGCGTCTTTGCACTCAATTACAAAGTGGATCCACATCCATGATATTTAATAGCAGTAAATATCATGGATGTGGATCCACTTTGTAATTGAGTGCAAAGACGCAAACGTGCTTAAATGGACAGTCCAATATTACATTGGATCCACCAATGTAATATTTCAACAATTCCCCCTAAAAACATTTTTTAAAAATCCCAGAATTTGCAACAGATTTAGAATTCAAACCACTTGAGACCTTAGAGGGAACTCAAAGAAACACTATGATGCCAAGGTAGAACTTTAAATGCCTTTGATGGACTGTCCATTTAAGCAAGTTTGAATCTTTGCACTCAATTACAAAGTGGATCCACATCCATAATATTTCACCCTAAAAAAATAAAAATGCCAGCTGCTAAAAGAGGTTAACAATTCAAGCCAATTTACGCCCTAGAGGGCACTCAAAGAAACACTATGATGCCAAGGTAGAACATTAAATGCCTTTGATGGACGTTGTCCATTTAAGAACGTTTGCGTCTTCGTACACAATTACAAAGTGGATCCACATCTGTAATATTTCTGCCTAAAAACAACCCACAAATCGCTAGTAGATACAACAGACCTAGAAATCAAGACACTTCTATGTTAATTTGATGTAGATTTTCTATTAATACAATTTCTTGGAGAAGAAAACTACTCAAAATTTTGACTCATATCACTTCACGCATTACAATAAACACTGCAGGACTGTGTCTTTACTGTCTGTTACAAAGTGGATCCACCAATGTAATATTTCCCCCTAAAAACATTTTTGAAAAATGCCAGAAGTTGCAACAGATTTAGAATTCAAACCACTTGAGACCTTAGAAGGAACTCAGAGAAACACTATGATGCCAAGGTAGAACTTTAAATGCCTTTGATGGACTGTACATTTAAGCACGTTTGCATCTTTGCACTCAATTACAAAGTGGATCCACATCTGTAATATTTTCCCCTAAGAAAATAAAAATGCCAGCAGCTAAAACAGGTTAAGAATTCTAGCCAATTGACACCCTAGAGGGCACTCAAAGAAACACTATGATGCCAAGGTAGAACATTAATTCCTTTGATGGACTTTGTCCATTTAAGCACGTTTGCGTCTTTGTACACAATTACAAAGTGGATCCACATCTGTAATATTTCCCCCTAAAAACAACCCACAAATCGCTAGTAGATACAACAGACCTAGATATCAAGCCACTTCTATGTTAACTTGATCTAGATTTTTCTATTAATACAATTTCTTGGAGAGGAAAACTACTCAAAATTTTGACTCATATCGATTCACGCATCACAATAAACACTGCAGGTTTGTGTCTTTACTGTCTGTTACAAAGTGGATCCACCAATGTAATATTTCCCCCTAAAAACATTTTTGAAAAATGCCAGAAGTTGCAACAGATTTAGAATTCAAACCACTTGAGACCTTAGAAGGAACTCAGAGAAACACTATGATGCCAAGGTAGAACTTTAAATGCCTTTGATGGACTGTACATTTAAGCACGTTTGCATCTTTGCACTCAATTACAAAGTGAATCCACATCTGTAATATTTTCCCCTAAAAACAACCCACAAATCGCTAGTAGATACAACAGACCTAGATATCAAGCCACTTCTATGTTAACTTGATCTAGATTTTTCTATTAATACAATTTCTTGGAGAGGAAAACTACTCAAAATTTTGACTCATATCGCTTCACGCATCACAATAAACACTGCAGGTTTGTGTCTTTACTGTCTGTTACAAAGTGGATCCACCAATGTAATATTTCCCCCTAAAAACAATTTTTTTTTAAATGCCAGAAGTTGCAGCAGATTTAGAATTTAAACCACTTGAGACCTTGGAGGGAACTCAAAGAAACACTATGATACCAAAGACCCAAACTTGCAGTAGTTTTTATGGTCTGCGAAACAATAAAAAATAAGATTTTGAGTAAATTTGGTCTCCAAGAAATTGTTTTAAAAGAAAAAATTTAATCAATGTTATGTTATCTTAAGCTATGTTAACTTGATCTAGATTTTTATATTAATACAATTTCTTGGAGAAGAAAACTACTCAAAATTTTGACTCATATCACTTCACGCATCACAATAAACACTGCAGGTTTGTGTCTTTACTGTCTGTTACAAAGTGGATCCACCAATGTAATATTTCCCCCTAAAAACATTTTTAAAAAATGCCAGAAGTTGCAACAGATTTAGACCTTAGAGGGAACTCAAAGAAACACTATGATGCCAAAAACCCAAACTTGCAGTAGTTTTTATGGTCTGCGAAACAATAAAAAATAAGATTTTGAGTAATTTTGGTCCCCAAGAAATTGTTTTAAAAGAAAAAAATTAATCAATGTTATGTTATCTTAAGCTATGTTAACTTGATCTAGATTTTTATATTAATACAATATATTGGAAAGGAAAACTACTCAAAATTTTTACTCATATCACTTCACGCATCACAATAAACACTGCGAGATTGTGTCTTTACTGTCTGTTACAAAGTGGATCCACAAATGTAATATTTCCCCTTAAAAACATTTAAAAAAAATGCCAGAAGTTGCAACATATTTAGAATTCAAACCACTTGAGACCTTAGAGGACACTCAAAGAAACACTATGATGCCAAGGTAGAACATTAAATGCCTTTGATGGACTTTGTCCATTTAAGCACGTTTCCGTCTTTATACACAATTACAAAGTGGATCCACATCTGTAATATTTCCGCCTAAAAACAACCCACAAATCGCTAGTAGATAAAACAGACCTAGAAATCAAGCCACTTCTATGTTAACTCGATCTAGATTTTTATATTAATACAATAACTTGGAGAGGAATACTACTCAAAATTTTGACTCATATCATTTCATGCATCACAATAAACACTGCAAGATTGTGTCTTTACTGTCTGTTACAAAGTGAATCCACCAATGTAATATTTCCCACTAAAAACATTTTTAAAAAATGCCCGAAGTTGCAACAGATTTAGAATTCAAACCACTTGAGACCTTAGAGGGAACTCAAAGAAACACTATGATGCCAAGGTAGAACTTTAAATGCCTTTGATGGACTGTCCATTTAAGCACGTTTGCATCTTTGCACTCAATTACAAAGTGGATCCACATCTGTAATATTTTCCCCTAAGAAAATAAAAATGCCAGCAGCTAAAACAGGTTAAGAATTCTAGCCAATTGACACCCTAGAGGGCACTCAAAGAAACACTATGATGCCAAGGTAGAACATTAATTCCTTTGATGGACTTTGTCCATTTAAGCACGTTTGCGTCTTTGTACACAATTACAAAGTGGATCCACATCTGTAATATTTCCCCCTAAAAACAACCCACAAATCGCTAGTAGATACAACAGACCTAGATATCAAGCCACTTCTATGTTAACTTGATCTAGATTTTTCTATTAATACAATTTCTTGGAGAGGAAAACTACTCAAAATTTTGACTCATATCGCTTCACGCATCACAATAAACACTGCAGGTTTGTGTCTTTACTGTCTGTTACAAACTGGATCCACCAATGTAATATTTCCCCCTAAAAACATTTTTTTTTTTAAATGCCAGAAGTTGCAACAGATTTAGAATTTAAACCACTTGAGACCTTGGAGGGAACACAAAGAAACACTATGATACCAAAGACCCAAACTTGCAGTAGTTTTTATGGTCTGCGAAACAATAAAAAATAAGATTTTGAGTAATTTTGGTCTCCAAGAAATTGTTTTAAAAGAAAAATTTTAATCAATCTTAAGCTATGTTAACTTGATCTAGATTTTTATATTAATACAATTTCTTGGAGAAGAAAACTACTCAAAATTTTGACTCATATCACTTCACGCATCACAATAAACACTGCAGGTTTGTGTCTTTACTGTCTGTTACAAAGTGGATCCACCAATGTAATATTTCCCCCTAAAAACATTTTTAAAAAATGCCAGAAGTTGCAACAGATTTAGACCTTAGAGGGAACTCAAAGAAACACTATGATGCCAAAAACCCAAACTTGCAGTAGTTTTTATGGTCTGCGAAACAATAAAAAATAAGATTTTGAGTAATTTTGGTCCCCAAGAAATTGTTTTAAAAGAAAAAATTTAATCAATGTTATGTTATCTTAAGCTATGTTAACTTGATCTAGATTTGTATATTAATACAATATCTTGGAAAGGAAAACTACTCAAAATTTTTACTCATATCACTTCACGCATCACAATAAACACTGCGAGATTGTGTCTTTACTGTCTGTTACAAAGTGGATCCACAAATGTAATATTTCCCCTTAAAAACATTTAAAAAAAATGCCAGAAGTTGCAACATATTTAGAATTCAAACCACTTGAGACCTTAGAGGACACTCAAAGAAACACTATGATGCCAAGGTAGAACATTAAATGCCTTTGATGGACTTTGTCCATTTAAGCACGTTTCCGTCTTTATACACAATTACAAAGTGGATCCACATCTGTAATATTTCCGCCTAAAAACAACCCACAAATCGCTAGTAGATAAAACAGACCTAGAAATCAAGCCACTTCTATGTTAACTCGATCTAGATTTTTATATTAATACAATAACTTGGGGAAAACTACTCAAAATTTTGACTCATATCGCTTCATGCATCACAATAAACACTGCAAGATTGTGTCTTTACTGTCTGTTACAAAGTGAATCCACCAATGTAATATTTCCCCCTAAAAACATTTTTAAAAAATGCCCGAAGTTGCAACAGATTTAGAATTCAAACCACTTGAGACCTTAGAGGGAACTCAAAGAAACACTATGATGCCAAGGTAGAACTTTAAATGCCTTTGATGGACTGTCCATTTAAGCACGTTTGCGTCTTTGCACTCAATTACAAAGTGGATCCACATCCATGATATTTAATAGCAGTAAATATCATGGATGTGGATCCACTTTGTAATTGAGTGCAAAGACGCAAACGTGCTTAAATGGACAGTCCAATATTACATTGGATCCACCAATGTAATATTTCAACAATTCCCCCTAAAAACATTTTTTAAAAATCCCAGAATTTGCAACAGATTTAGAATTCAAACCACTTGAGACCTTAGAGGGAACTCAAAGAAACACTATGATGCCAAGGTAGAACTTTAAATGCCTTTGATGGACTGTCCATTTAAGCAAGTTTGAATCTTTGCACTCAATTACAAAGTGGATCCACATCCATAATATTTCACCCTAAAAAAATAAAAATGCCAGCTGCTAAAAGAGGTTAACAATTCAAGCCAATTTACGCCCTAGAGGGCACTCAAAGAAACACTATGATGCCAAGGTAGAACATTAAATGCCTTTGATGGACGTTGTCCATTTAAGAACGTTTGCGTCTTCGTACACAATTACAAAGTGGATCCACATCTGTAATATTTCTGCCTAAAAACAACCCACAAATCGCTAGTAGATACAACAGACCTAGAAATCAAGACACTTCTATGTTAATTTGATGTAGATTTTCTATTAATACAATTTCTTGGAGAAGAAAACTACTCAAAATTTTGACTCATATCACTTCACGCATTACAATAAACACTGCAGGACTGTGTCTTTACTGTCTGTTACAAAGTGGATCCACCAATGTAATATTTCCCCCTAAAAACATTTTTGAAAAATGCCAGAAGTTGCAACAGATTTAGAATTCAAACCACTTGAGACCTTAGAAGGAACTCAGAGAAACACTATGATGCCAAGGTAGAACTTTAAATGCCTTTGATGGACTGTACATTTAAGCACGTTTGCATCTTTGCACTCAATTACAAAGTGGATCCACATCTGTAATATTTTCCCCTAAGAAAATAAAAATGCCAGCAGCTAAAACAGGTTAAGAATTCTAGCCAATTGACACCCTAGAGGGCACTCAAAGAAACACTATGATGCCAAGGTAGAACATTAATTCCTTTGATGGACTTTGTCCATTTAAGCACGTTTGCGTCTTTGTACACAATTACAAAGTGGATCCACATCTGTAATATTTCCCCCTAAAAACAACCCACAAATCGCTAGTAGATACAACAGACCTAGATATCAAGCCACTTCTATGTTAACTTGATCTAGATTTTTCTATTAATACAATTTCTTGGAGAGGAAAACTACTCAAAATTTTGACTCATATCGATTCACGCATCACAATAAACACTGCAGGTTTGTGTCTTTACTGTCTGTTACAAAGTGGATCCACCAATGTAATATTTCCCCCTAAAAACATTTTTGAAAAATGCCAGAAGTTGCAACAGATTTAGAATTCAAACCACTTGAGACCTTAGAAGGAACTCAGAGAAACACTATGATGCCAAGGTAGAACTTTAAATGCCTTTGATGGACTGTACATTTAAGCACGTTTGCATCTTTGCACTCAATTACAAAGTGGATCCACATCTGTAATATTTTCCCCTAAGAAAATAAAAATGCCAGCAGCTAAAACAGGTTAAGAATTCTAGCCAATTGACACCCTAGAGGGCACTCAAAGAAACACTATGATGCCAAGGTAGAACATTAATTCCTTTGATGGACTTTGTCCATTTAAGCACGTTTGCGTCTTTGTACACAATTACAAAGTGGATCCACATCTGTAATATTTCCCCCTAAAAACAACCCACAAATCGCTAGTAGATACAACAGACCTAGATATCAAGCCACTTCTATGTTAACTTGATCTAGATTTTTCTATTAATACAATTTCTTGGAGAGGAAAACTACTCAAAATTTTGACTCATATCGCTTCACGCATCACAATAAACACTGCAGGTTTGTGTCTTTACTGTCTGTTACAAAGTGGATCCACCAATGTAATATTTCCCCCTAAAAACAATTTTTTTTTAAATGCCAGAAGTTGCAGCAGATTTAGAATTTAAACCACTTGAGACCTTGGAGGGAACTCAAAGAAACACTATGATACCAAAGACCCAAACTTGCAGTAGTTTTTATGGTCTGCGAAACAATAAAAAATAAGATTTTGAGTAAATTTGGTCTCCAAGAAATTGTTTTAAAAGAAAAAATTTAATCAATGTTATGTTATCTTAAGCTATGTTAACTTGATCTAGATTTTTATATTAATACAATTTCTTGGAGAAGAAAACTACTCAAAATTTTGACTCATATCACTTCACGCATCACAATAAACACTGCAGGTTTGTGTCTTTACTGTCTGTTACAAAGTGGATCCACCAATGTAATATTTCCCCCTAAAAACATTTTTAAAAAATGCCAGAAGTTGCAACAGATTTAGACCTTAGGGGGAACTCAAAGAAACACTATGATGCCAAAAACCCAAACTTGCAGTAGTTTTTATGGTCTGCGAAACAATAAAAAATAAGATTTTGAGTAATTTTGGTCCCCAAGAAATTGTTTTAAAAGAAAAAAATTAATCAATGTTATGTTATCTTAAGCTATGTTAACTTGATCTAGATTTTTATATTAATACAATATATTGGAAAGGAAAACTACTCAAAATTTTTACTCATATCACTTCACGCATCACAATAAACACTGCGAGATTGTGTCTTTACTGTCTGTTACAAAGTGGATCCACAAATGTAATATTTCCCCTTAAAAACATTTAAAAAAAATGCCAGAAGTTGCAACATATTTAGAATTCAAACCACTTGAGACCTTAGAGGACACTCAAAGAAACACTATGATGCCAAGGTAGAACATTAAATGCCTTTGATGGACTTTGTCCATTTAAGCACGTTTCCGTCTTTATACACAATTACAAAGTGGATCCACATCTGTAATATTTCCGCCTAAAAACAACCCACAAATCGCTAGTAGATAAAACAGACCTAGAAATCAAGCCACTTCTATGTTAACTCGATCTAGATTTTTATATTAATACAATAACTTGGAGAGGAATACTACTCAAAATTTTGACTCATATCATTTCATGCATCACAATAAACACTGCAAGATTGTGTCTTTACTGTCTGTTACAAAGTGAATCCACCAATGTAATATTTCCCACTAAAAACATTTTTAAAAAATGCCCGAAGTTGCAACAGATTTAGAATTCAAACCACTTGAGACCTTAGAGGGAACTCAAAGAAACACTATGATGCCAAGGTAGAACTTTAAATGCCTTTGATGGACTGTACATTTAAGCACGTTTGCATCTTTGCACTCAATTACAAAGTGGATCCACATCTGTAATATTTTCCCCTAAGAAAATAAAAATGCCAGCAGCTAAAACAGGTTAAGAATTCTAGCCAATTGACACCCTAGAGGGCACTCAAAGAAACACTATGATGCCAAGGTAGAACATTAATTCCTTTGATGGACTTTGTCCATTTAAGCACGTTTGCGTCTTTGTACACAATTACAAAGTGGATCCACATCTGTAATATTTCCCCCTAAAAACAACCCACAAATCGCTAGTAGATACAACAGACCTAGATATCAAGCCACTTCTATGTTAACTTGATCTAGATTTTTCTATTAATACAATTTCTTGGAGAGGAAAACTACTCAAAATTTTGACTCATATCGCTTCACGCATCACAATAAACACTGCAGGTTTGTGTCTTTACTGTCTGTTACAAAGTGGATCCACCAATGTAATATTTCCCCCTAAAAACATTTTTTTTTTTAAATGCCAGAAGTTGCAACAGATTTAGAATTTAAACCACTTGAGACCTTGGAGGGAACACAAAGAAACACTATGATACCAAAGACCCAAACTTGCAGTAGTTTTTATGGTCTGCGAAACAATAAAAAATAAGATTTTGAGTAATTTTGGTCTCCAAGAAATTGTTTTAAAAGAAAAATTTTAATCAATCTTAAGCTATGTTAACTTGATCTAGATTTTTATATTAATACAATTTCTTGGAGAAGAAAACTACTCAAAATTTTGACTCATATCACTTCACGCATCACAATAAACACTGCAGGTTTGTGTCTTTACTGTCTGTTACAAAGTGGATCCACCAATGTAATATTTCCCCCTAAAAACATTTTTAAAAAATGCCAGAAGTTGCAACAGATTTAGACCTTAGAGGGAACTCAAAGAAACACTATGATGCCAAAACCCAAACTTGCAGTAGTTTTTATGGTCTGCGAAACAATAAAAAATAAGATTTTGAGTAATTTTGGTCCCCAAGAAATTGTTTTAAAAGAAAAAATTTAATCAATGTTATGTTATCTTAAGCTATGTTAACTTGATCTAGATTTGTATATTAATACAATATCTTGGAAAGGAAAACTACTCAAAATTTTTACTCATATCACTTCACGCATCACAATAAACACTGCGAGATTGTGTCTTTACTGTCTGTTACAAAGTGGATCCACAAATGTAATATTTCCCCTTAAAAACATTTAAAAAAAATGCCAGAAGTTGCAACATATTTAGAATTCAAACCACTTGAGACCTTAGAGGACACTCAAAGAAACACTATGATGCCAAGGTAGAACATTAAATGCCTTTGATGGACTTTGTCCATTTAAGCACGTTTCCGTCTTTATACACAATTACAAAGTGGATCCACATCTGTAATATTTCCGCCTAAAAACAACCCACAAATCGCTAGTAGATAAAACAGACCTAGAAATCAAGCCACTTCTATGTTAACTCGATCTAGATTTTTATATTAATACAATAACTTGGGGAAAACTACTCAAAATTTTGACTCATATCGCTTCATGCATCACAATAAACACTGCAAGATTGTGTCTTTACTGTCTGTTACAAAGTGAATCCACCAATGTAATATTTCCCCCTAAAAACATTTTTAAAAAATGCCCGAAGTTGCAACAGATTTAGAATTCAAACCACTTGAGACCTTAGAGGGAACTCAAAGAAACACTATGATGCCAAGGTAGAACTTTAAATGCCTTTGATGGACTGTCCATTTAAGCACGTTTGCGTCTTTGCACTCAATTACAAAGTGGATCCACATCCATGATATTTAATAGCAGTAAATATCATGGATGTGGATCCACTTTGTAATTGAGTGCAAAGACGCAAACGTGCTTAAATGGACAGTCCAATATTACATTGGATCCACCAATGTAATATTTCAACAATTCCCCCTAAAAACATTTTTTAAAAATCCCAGAATTTGCAACAGATTTAGAATTCAAACCACTTGAGACCTTAGAGGGAACTCAAAGAAACACTATGATGCCAAGGTAGAACTTTAAATGCCTTTGATGGACTGTCCATTTAAGCAAGTTTGAATCTTTGCACTCAATTACAAAGTGGATCCACATCCATAATATTTCACCCTAAAAAAATAAAAATGCCAGCTGCTAAAAGAGGTTAACAATTCAAGCCAATTTACGCCCTAGAGGGCACTCAAAGAAACACTATGATGCCAAGGTAGAACATTAAATGCCTTTGATGGACGTTGTCCATTTAAGAACGTTTGCGTCTTCGTACACAATTACAAAGTGGATCCACATCTGTAATATTTCTGCCTAAAAACAACCCACAAATCGCTAGTAGATACAACAGACCTAGAAATCAAGACACTTCTATGTTAATTTGATGTAGATTTTCTATTAATACAATTTCTTGGAGAAGAAAACTACTCAAAATTTTGACTCATATCACTTCACGCA
Organism: Carassius auratus; assembly: GCF_003368295.1. Lineage (NCBI taxonomy): Eukaryota > Metazoa > Chordata > Actinopteri > Cypriniformes > Cyprinidae > Carassius > Carassius auratus. The sequence goes on from NW_020529121.1 coordinate 83,528, forward strand.
TTACAATAAACACTGCAGGACTGTGTCTTTACTGTCTGTTACAAAGTGGATCCACCAATGTAATATTTCCCCCTAAAAACATTTTTGAAAAATGCCAGAAGTTGCAACAGATTTAGAATTCAAACCACTTGAGACCTTAGAAGGAACTCAGAGAAACACTATGATGCCAAGGTAGAACTTTAAATGCCTTTGATGGACTGTACATTTAAGCACGTTTGCATCTTTGCACTCAATTACAAAGTGGATCCACATCTGTAATATTTTCCCCTAAGAAAATAAAAATGCCAGCAGCTAAAACAGGTTAAGAATTCTAGCCAATTGACACCCTAGAGGGCACTCAAAGAAACACTATGATGCCAAGGTAGAACATTAATTCCTTTGATGGACTTTGTCCATTTAAGCACGTTTGCGTCTTTGTACACAATTACAAAGTGGATCCACATCTGTAATATTTCCCCCTAAAAACAACCCACAAATCGCTAGTAGATACAACAGACCTAGATATCAAGCCACTTCTATGTTAACTTGATCTAGATTTTTCTATTAATACAATTTCTTGGAGAGGAAAACTACTCAAAATTTTGACTCATATCGATTCACGCATCACAATAAACACTGCAGGTTTGTGTCTTTACTGTCTGTTACAAAGTGGATCCACCAATGTAATATTTCCCCCTAAAAACATTTTTGAAAAATGCCAGAAGTTGCAACAGATTTAGAATTCAAACCACTTGAGACCTTAGAAGGAACTCAGAGAAACACTATGATGCCAAGGTAGAACTTTAAATGCCTTTGATGGACTGTACATTTAAGCACGTTTGCATCTTTGCACTCAATTACAAAGTGGATCCACATCTGTAATATTTTCCCCTAAGAAAATAAAAATGCCAGCAGCTAAAACAGGTTAAGAATTCTAGCCAATTGACACCCTAGAGGGCACTCAAAGAAACACTATGATGCCAAGGTAGAACATTAATTCCTTTGATGGACTTTGTCCATTTAAGCACGTTTGCGTCTTTGTACACAATTACAAAGTGGATCCACATCTGTAATATTTCCCCCTAAAAACAACCCACAAATCGCTAGTAGATACAACAGACCTAGATATCAAGCCACTTCTATGTTAACTTGATCTAGATTTTTCTATTAATACAATTTCTTGGAGAGGAAAACTACTCAAAATTTTGACTCATATCGCTTCACGCATCACAATAAACACTGCAGGTTTGTGTCTTTACTGTCTGTTACAAAGTGGATCCACCAATGTAATATTTCCCCCTAAAAACATTTTTTTTTTAAATGCCAGAAGTTGCAGCAGATTTAGAATTTAAACCACTTGAGACCTTGGAGGGAACTCAAAGAAACACTATGATACCAAAGACCCAAACTTGCAGTAGTTTTTATGGTCTGCGAAACAATAAAAATAAGATTTTGAGTAAATTTGGTCTCCAAGAAATTGTTTTAAAAGAAAAAATTTAATCAATGTTATGTTATCTTAAGCTATGTTAACTTGATCTAGATTTTTATATTAATACAATTTCTTGGAGAAGAAAACTACTCAAAATTTTGACTCATATCACTTCACGCATCACAATAAACACTGCAGGTTTGTGTCTTTACTGTCTGTTACAAAGTGGATCCACCAATGTAATATTTCCCCCTAAAAACATTTTTAAAAAATGCCAGAAGTTGCAACAGATTTAGACCTTAGGGGGAACTCAAAGAAACACTATGATGCCAAAAACCCAAACTTGCAGTAGTTTTTATGGTCTGCGAAACAATAAAAAATAAGATTTTGAGTAATTTTGGTCCCCAAGAAATTGTTTTAAAAGAAAAAAATTAATCAATGTTATGTTATCTTAAGCTATGTTAACTTGATCTAGATTTTTATATTAATACAATATATTGGAAAGGAAAACTACTCAAAATTTTTACTCATATCACTTCACGCATCACAATAAACACTGCGAGATTGTGTCTTTACTGTCTGTTACAAAGTGGATCCACAAATGTAATATTTCCCCTTAAAAACATTTAAAAAAAATGCCAGAAGTTGCAACATATTTAGAATTCAAACCACTTGAGACCTTAGAGGACACTCAAAGAAACACTATGATGCCAAGGTAGAACATTAAATGCCTTTGATGGACTTTGTCCATTTAAGCACGTTTCCGTCTTTATACACAATTACAAAGTGGATCCACATCTGTAATATTTCCGCCTAAAAACAACCCACAAATCGCTAGTAGATAAAACAGACCTAGAAATCAAGCCACTTCTATGTTAACTCGATCTAGATTTTTATATTAATACAATAACTTGGAGAGGAATACTACTCAAAATTTTGACTCATATCATTTCATGCATCACAATAAACACTGCAAGATTGTGTCTTTACTGTCTGTTACAAAGTGAATCCACCAATGTAATATTTCCCACTAAAAACATTTTTAAAAAATGCCCGAAGTTGCAACAGATTTAGAATTCAAACCACTTGAGACCTTAGAGGGAACTCAAAGAAACACTATGATGCCAAGGTAGAACTTTAAATGCCTTTGATGGACTGTCCATTTAAGCACGTTTGCATCTTTGCACTCAATTACAAAGTGGATCCACATCTGTAATATTTTCCCCTAAGAAAATAAAAATGCCAGCAGCTAAAACAGGTTAAGAATTCTAGCCAATTGACACCCTAGAGGGCACTCAAAGAAACACTATGATGCCAAGGTAGAACATTAATTCCTTTGATGGACTTTGTCCATTTAAGCACGTTTGCGTCTTTGTACACAATTACAAAGTGGATCCACATCTGTAATATTTCCCCCTAAAAACAACCCACAAATCGCTAGTAGATACAACAGACCTAGATATCAAGCCACTTCTATGTTAACTTGATCTAGATTTTTCTATTAATACAATTTCTTGGAGAGGAAAACTACTCAAAATTTTGACTCATATCGCTTCACGCATCACAATAAACACTGCAGGTTTGTGTCTTTACTGTCTGTTACAAAGTGGATCCACCAATGTAATATTTCCCCCTAAAAACATTTTTTTTTTAAATGCCAGAAGTTGCAACAGATTTAGAATTTAAACCACTTGAGACCTTGGAGGGAACACAAAGAAACACTATGATACCAAAGACCCAAACTTGCAGTAGTTTTTATGGTCTGCGAAACAATAAAAAATAAGATTTTGAGTAATTTTGGTCTCCAAGAAATTGTTTTAAAAGAAAAATTTTAATCAATCTTAAGCTATGTTAACTTGATCTAGATTTTTATATTAATACAATTTCTTGGAGAAGAAAACTACTCAAAATTTTGACTCATATCACTTCACGCATCACAATAAACACTGCAGGTTTGTGTCTTTACTGTCTGTTACAAAGTGGATCCACCAATGTAATATTTCCCCCTAAAAACATTTTTAAAAAATGCCAGAAGTTGCAACAGATTTAGACCTTAGAGGGAACTCAAAGAAACACTATGATGCCAAAAACCCAAACTTGCAGTAGTTTTTATGGTCTGCGAAACAATAAAAAATAAGATTTTGAGTAATTTTGGTCCCCAAGAAATTGTTTTAAAAGAAAAAATTTAATCAATGTTATGTTATCTTAAGCTATGTTAACTTGATCTAGATTTGTATATTAATACAATATCTTGGAAAGGAAAACTACTCAAAATTTTTACTCATATCACTTCACGCATCACAATAAACACTGCGAGATTGTGTCTTTACTGTCTGTTACAAAGTGGATCCACAAATGTAATATTTCCCCTTAAAAACATTTAAAAAAAATGCCAGAAGTTGCAACATATTTAGAATTCAAACCACTTGAGACCTTAGAGGACACTCAAAGAAACACTATGATGCCAAGGTAGAACATTAAATGCCTTTGATGGACTTTGTCCATTTAAGCACGTTTCCGTCTTTATACACAATTACAAAGTGGATCCACATCTGTAATATTTCCGCCTAAAAACAACCCACAAATCGCTAGTAGATAAAACAGACCTAGAAATCAAGCCACTTCTATGTTAACTCGATCTAGATTTTTATATTAATACAATAACTTGGGGAAAACTACTCAAAATTTTGACTCATATCGCTTCATGCATCACAATAAACACTGCAAGATTGTGTCTTTACTGTCTGTTACAAAGTGAATCCACCAATGTAATATTTCCCCCTAAAAACATTTTTAAAAAATGCCCGAAGTTGCAACAGATTTAGAATTCAAACCACTTGAGACCTTAGAGGGAACTCAAAGAAACACTATGATGCCAAGGTAGAACTTTAAATGCCTTTGATGGACTGTCCATTTAAGCACGTTTGCGTCTTTGCACTCAATTACAAAGTGGATCCACATCCATGATATTTAATAGCAGTAAATATCATGGATGTGGATCCACTTTGTAATTGAGTGCAAAGACGCAAACGTGCTTAAATGGACAGTCCAATATTACATTGGATCCACCAATGTAATATTTCAACAATTCCCCCTAAAAACATTTTTTAAAAATCCCAGAATTTGCAACAGATTTAGAATTCAAACCACTTGAGACCTTAGAGGGAACTCAAAGAAACACTATGATGCCAAGGTAGAACTTTAAATGCCTTTGATGGACTGTCCATTTAAGCAAGTTTGAATCTTTGCACTCAATTACAAAGTGGATCCACATCCATAATATTTCACCCTAAAAAAATAAAAATGCCAGCTGCTAAAAGAGGTTAACAATTCAAGCCAATTTACGCCCTAGAGGGCACTCAAAGAAACACTATGATGCCAAGGTAGAACATTAAATGCCTTTGATGGACGTTGTCCATTTAAGAACGTTTGCGTCTTCGTACACAATTACAAAGTGGATCCACATCTGTAATATTTCTGCCTAAAAACAACCCACAAATCGCTAGTAGATACAACAGACCTAGAAATCAAGACACTTCTATGTTAATTTGATGTAGATTTTCTATTAATACAATTTCTTGGAGAAGAAAACTACTCAAAATTTTGACTCATATCACTTCACGCATTACAATAAACACTGCAGGACTGTGTCTTTACTGTCTGTTACAAAGTGGATCCACCAATGTAATATTTCCCCCTAAAAACATTTTTGAAAAATGCCAGAAGTTGCAACAGATTTAGAATTCAAACCACTTGAGACCTTAGAAGGAACTCAGAGAAACACTATGATGCCAAGGTAGAACTTTAAATGCCTTTGATGGACTGTACATTTAAGCACGTTTGCATCTTTGCACTCAATTACAAAGTGGATCCACATCTGTAATATTTTCCCCTAAGAAAATAAAAATGCCAGCAGCTAAAACAGGTTAAGAATTCTAGCCAATTGACACCCTAGAGGGCACTCAAAGAAACACTATGATGCCAAGGTAGAACATTAATTCCTTTGATGGACTTTGTCCATTTAAGCACGTTTGCGTCTTTGTACACAATTACAAAGTGGATCCACATCTGTAATATTTCCCCCTAAAAACAACCCACAAATCGCTAGTAGATACAACAGACCTAGATATCAAGCCACTTCTATGTTAACTTGATCTAGATTTTTCTATTAATACAATTTCTTGGAGAGGAAAACTACTCAAAATTTTGACTCATATCGATTCACGCATCACAATAAACACTGCAGGTTTGTGTCTTTACTGTCTGTTACAAAGTGGATCCACCAATGTAATATTTCCCCCTAAAAACATTTTTGAAAAATGCCAGAAGTTGCAACAGATTTAGAATTCAAACCACTTGAGACCTTAGAAGGAACTCAGAGAAACACTATGATGCCAAGGTAGAACTTTAAATGCCTTTGATGGACTGTACATTTAAGCACGTTTGCATCTTTGCACTCAATTACAAAGTGGATCCACATCTGTAATATTTTCCCCTAAGAAAATAAAAATGCCAGCAGCTAAAACAGGTTAAGAATTCTAGCCAATTGACACCCTAGAGGGCACTCAAAGAAACACTATGATGCCAAGGTAGAACATTAATTCCTTTGATGGACTTTGTCCATTTAAGCACGTTTGCGTCTTTGTACACAATTACAAAGTGGATCCACATCTGTAATATTTCCCCCTAAAAACAACCCACAAATCGCTAGTAGATACAACAGACCTAGATATCAAGCCACTTCTATGTTAACTTGATCTAGATTTTTCTATTAATACAATTTCTTGGAGAGGAAAACTACTCAAAATTTTGACTCATATCGCTTCACGCATCACAATAAACACTGCAGGTTTGTGTCTTTACTGTCTGTTACAAAGTGGATCCACCAATGTAATATTTCCCCCTAAAAACAATTTTTTTTTAAATGCCAGAAGTTGCAGCAGATTTAGAATTTAAACCACTTGAGACCTTGGAGGGAACTCAAAGAAACACTATGATACCAAAGACCCAAACTTGCAGTAGTTTTTATGGTCTGCGAAACAATAAAAAATAAGATTTTGAGTAAATTTGGTCTCCAAGAAATTGTTTTAAAAGAAAAAATTTAATCAATGTTATGTTATCTTAAGCTATGTTAACTTGATCTAGATTTTTATATTAATACAATTTCTTGGAGAAGAAAACTACTCAAAATTTTGACTCATATCACTTCACGCATCACAATAAACACTGCAGGTTTGTGTCTTTACTGTCTGTTACAAAGTGGATCCACCAATGTAATATTTCCCCCTAAAAACATTTTTAAAAAATGCCAGAAGTTGCAACAGATTTAGACCTTAGGGGAACTCAAAGAAACACTATGATGCCAAAAACCCAAACTTGCAGTAGTTTTTATGGTCTGCGAAACAATAAAAAATAAGATTTTGAGTAATTTTGGTCCCCAAGAAATTGTTTTAAAAGAAAAAAATTAATCAATGTTATGTTATCTTAAGCTATGTTAACTTGATCTAGATTTTTATATTAATACAATATATTGGAAAGGAAAACTACTCAAAATTTTTACTCATATCACTTCACGCATCACAATAAACACTGCGAGATTGTGTCTTTACTGTCTGTTACAAAGTGGATCCACAAATGTAATATTTCCCCTTAAAAACATTTAAAAAAAATGCCAGAAGTTGCAACATATTTAGAATTCAAACCACTTGAGACCTTAGAGGACACTCAAAGAAACACTATGATGCCAAGGTAGAACATTAAATGCCTTTGATGGACTTTGTCCATTTAAGCACGTTTCCGTCTTTATACACAATTACAAAGTGGATCCACATCTGTAATATTTCCGCCTAAAAACAACCCACAAATCGCTAGTAGATAAAACAGACCTAGAAATCAAGCCACTTCTATGTTAACTCGATCTAGATTTTTATATTAATACAATAACTTGGAGAGGAATACTACTCAAAATTTTGACTCATATCATTTCATGCATCACAATAAACACTGCAAGATTGTGTCTTTACTGTCTGTTACAAAGTGAATCCACCAATGTAATATTTCCCACTAAAAACATTTTTAAAAAATGCCCGAAGTTGCAACAGATTTAGAATTCAAACCACTTGAGACCTTAGAGGGAACTCAAAGAAACACTATGATGCCAAGGTAGAACTTTAAATGCCTTTGATGGACTGTACATTTAAGCACGTTTGCATCTTTGCACTCAATTACAAAGTGGATCCACATCTGTAATATTTTCCCCTAAGAAAATAAAAATGCCAGCAGCTAAAACAGGTTAAGAATTCTAGCCAATTGACACCCTAGAGGGCACTCAAAGAAACACTATGATGCCAAGGTAGAACATTAATTCCTTTGATGGACTTTGTCCATTTAAGCACGTTTGCGTCTTTGTACACAATTACAAAGTGGATCCACATCTGTAATATTTCCCCCTAAAAACAACCCACAAATCGCTAGTAGATACAACAGACCTAGATATCAAGCCACTTCTATGTTAACTTGATCTAGATTTTTCTATTAATACAATTTCTTGGAGAGGAAAACTACTCAAAATTTTGACTCATATCGCTTCACGCATCACAATAAACACTGCAGGTTTGTGTCTTTACTGTCTGTTACAAAGTGGATCCACCAATGTAATATTTCCCCCTAAAAACATTTTTTTTTTTAAATGCCAGAAGTTGCAACAGATTTAGAATTTAAACCACTTGAGACCTTGGAGGGAACACAAAGAAACACTATGATACCAAAGACCCAAACTTGCAGTAGTTTTTATGGTCTGCGAAACAATAAAAAATAAGATTTTGAGTAATTTTGGTCTCCAAGAAATTGTTTTAAAAGAAAAATTTTAATCAATCTTAAGCTATGTTAACTTGATCTAGATTTTATATTAATACAATTTCTTGGAGAAGAAAACTACTCAAAATTTTGACTCATATCACTTCACGCATCACAATAAACACTGCAGGTTTGTGTCTTTACTGTCTGTTACAAAGTGGATCCACCAATGTAATATTTCCCCCTAAAAACATTTTTAAAAAATGCCAGAAGTTGCAACAGATTTAGACCTTAGAGGGAACTCAAAGAAACACTATGATGCCAAAAACCCAAACTTGCAGTAGTTTTTATGGTCTGCGAAACAATAAAAAATAAGATTTTGAGTAATTTTGGTCCCCAAGAAATTGTTTTAAAAGAAAAAATTTAATCAATGTTATGTTATCTTAAGCTATGTTAACTTGATCTAGATTTGTATATTAATACAATATCTTGGAAAGGAAAACTACTCAAAATTTTTACTCATATCACTTCACGCATCACAATAAACACTGCGAGATTGTGTCTTTACTGTCTGTTACAAAGTGGATCCACAAATGTAATATTTCCCCTTAAAAACATTTAAAAAAAATGCCAGAAGTTGCAACATATTTAGAATTCAAACCACTTGAGACCTTAGAGGACACTCAAAGAAACACTATGATGCCAAGGTAGAACATTAAATGCCTTTGATGGACTTTGTCCATTTAAGCACGTTTCCGTCTTTATACACAATTACAAAGTGGATCCACATCTGTAATATTTCCGCCTAAAAACAACCCACAAATCGCTAGTAGATAAAACAGACCTAGAAATCAAGCCACTTCTATGTTAACTCGATCTAGATTTTTATATTAATACAATAACTTGGGGAAAACTACTCAAAATTTTGACTCATATCGCTTCATGCATCACAATAAACACTGCAAGATTGTGTCTTTACTGTCTGTTACAAAGTGAATCCACCAATGTAATATTTCCCCCTAAAAACATTTTTAAAAAATGCCCGAAGTTGCAACAGATTTAGAATTCAAACCACTTGAGACCTTAGAGGGAACTCAAAGAAACACTATGATGCCAAGGTAGAACTTTAAATGCCTTTGATGGACTGTCCATTTAAGCACGTTTGCGTCTTTGCACTCAATTACAAAGTGGATCCACATCCATGATATTTAATAGCAGTAAATATCATGGATGTGGATCCACTTTGTAATTGAGTGCAAAGACGCAAACGTGCTTAAATGGACAGTCCAATATTACATTGGATCCACCAATGTAATATTTCAACAATTCCCCCTAAAAACATTTTTTAAAAATCCCAGAATTTGCAACAGATTTAGAATTCAAACCACTTGAGACCTTAGAGGGAACTCAAAGAAACACTATGATGCCAAGGTAGAACTTTAAATGCCTTTGATGGACTGTCCATTTAAGCAAGTTTGAATCTTTGCACTCAATTACAAAGTGGATCCACATCCATAATATTTCACCCTAAAAAAATAAAAATGCCAGCTGCTAAAAGAGGTTAACAATTCAAGCCAATTTACGCCCTAGAGGGCACTCAAAGAAACACTATGATGCCAAGGTAGAACATTAAATGCCTTTGATGGACGTTGTCCATTTAAGAACGTTTGCGTCTTCGTACACAATTACAAAGTGGATCCACATCTGTAATATTTCTGCCTAAAAACAACCCACAAATCGCTAGTAGATACAACAGACCTAGAAATCAAGACACTTCTATGTTAATTTGATGTAGATTTTCTATTAATACAATTTCTTGGAGAAGAAAACTACTCAAAATTTTGACTCATATCACTTCACGCATTACAATAAACACTGCAGGACTGTGTCTTTACTGTCTGTTACAAAGTGGATCCACCAATGTAATATTTCCCCCTAAAAACATTTTTGAAAAATGCCAGAAGTTGCAACAGATTTAGAATTCAAACCACTTGAGACCTTAGAAGGAACTCAGAGAAACACTATGATGCCAAGGTAGAACTTTAAATGCCTTTGATGGACTGTACATTTAAGCACGTTTGCATCTTTGCACTCAATTACAAAGTGGATCCACATCTGTAATATTTTCCCCTAAGAAAATAAAAATGCCAGCAGCTAAAACAGGTTAAGAATTCTAGCCAATTGACACCCTAGAGGGCACTCAAAGAAACACTATGATGCCAAGGTAGAACATTAATTCCTTTGATGGACTTTGTCCATTTAAGCACGTTTGCGTCTTTGTACACAATTACAAAGTGGATCCACATCTGTAATATTTCCCCCTAAAAACAACCCACAAATCGCTAGTAGATACAACAGACCTAGATATCAAGCCACTTCTATGTTAACTTGATCTAGATTTTTCTATTAATACAATTTCTTGGAGAGGAAAACTACTCAAAATTTTGACTCATATCGATTCACGCATCACAATAAACACTGCAGGTTTGTGTCTTTACTGTCTGTTACAAAGTGGATCCACCAATGTAATATTTCCCCCTAAAAACATTTTTGAAAAATGCCAGAAGTTGCAACAGATTTAGAATTCAAACCACTTGAGACCTTAGAAGGAACTCAGAGAAACACTATGATGCCAAGGTAGAACTTTAAATGCCTTTGATGGACTGTACATTTAAGCACGTTTGCATCTTTGCACTCAATTACAAAGTGGATCCACATCTGTAATATTTTCCCCTAAGAAAATAAAAATGCCAGCAGCTAAAACAGGTTAAGAATTCTAGCCAATTGACACCCTAGAGGGCACTCAAAGAAACACTATGATGCCAAGGTAGAACATTAATTCCTTTGATGGACTTTGTCCATTTAAGCACGTTTGCGTCTTTGTACACAATTACAAAGTGGATCCACATCTGTAATATTTCCCCCTAAAAACAACCCACAAATCGCTAGTAGATACAACAGACCTAGATATCAAGCCACTTCTATGTTAACTTGATCTAGATTTTTCTATTAATACAATTTCTTGGAGAGGAAAACTACTCAAAATTTTGACTCATATCGCTTCACGCATCACAATAAACACTGCAGGTTTGTGTCTTTACTGTCTGTTACAAAGTGGATCCACCAATGTAATATTTCCCCCTAAAAACAATTTTTTTTTAAATGCCAGAAGTTGCAGCAGATTTAGAATTTAAACCACTTGAGACCTTGGAGGGAACTCAAAGAAACACTATGATACCAAAGACCCAAACTTGCAGTAGTTTTTATGGTCTGCGAAACAATAAAAAATAAGATTTTGAGTAAATTTGGTCTCCAAGAAATTGTTTTAAAAGAAAAAATTTAATCAATGTTATGTTATCTTAAGCTATGTTAACTTGATCTAGATTTTTATATTAATACAATTTCTTGGAGAAGAAAACTACTCAAAATTTTGACTCATATCACTTCACGCATCACAATAAACACTGCAGGTTTGTGTCTTTACTGTCTGTTACAAAGTGGATCCACCAATGTAATATTTCCCCCTAAAAACATTTTTAAAAAATGCCAGAAGTTGCAACAGATTTAGACCTTAGAGGGAACTCAAAGAAACACTATGATGCCAAAAACCCAAACTTGCAGTAGTTTTTATGGTCTGCGAAACAATAAAAAATAAGATTTTGAGTAATTTTGGTCCCCAAGAAATTGTTTTAAAAGAAAAAAATTAATCAATGTTATGTTATCTTAAGCTATGTTAACTTGATCTAGATTTTTATATTAATACAATATATTGGAAAGGAAAACTACTCAAAATTTTTACTCATATCACTTCACGCATCACAATAAACACTGCGAGATTGTGTCTTTACTGTCTGTTACAAAGTGGATCCACAAATGTAATATTTCCCCTTAAAAACATTTAAAAAAAATGCCAGAAGTTGCAACATATTTAGAATTCAAACCACTTGAGACCTTAGAGGACACTCAAAGAAACACTATGATGCCAAGGTAGAACATTAAATGCCTTTGATGGACTTTGTCCATTTAAGCACGTTTCCGTCTTTATACACAATTACAAAGTGGATCCACATCTGTAATATTTCCGCCTAAAAACAACCCACAAATCGCTAGTAGATAAAACAGACCTAGAAATCAAGCCACTTCTATGTTAACTCGATCTAGATTTTTATATTAATACAATAACTTGGAGAGGAATACTACTCAAAATTTTGACTCATATCATTTCATGCATCACAATAAACACTGCAAGATTGTGTCTTTACTGTCTGTTACAAAGTGAATCCACCAATGTAATATTTCCCACTAAAAACATTTTTAAAAAATGCCCGAAGTTGCAACAGATTTAGAATTCAAACCACTTGAGACCTTAGAGGGAACTCAAAGAAACACTATGATGCCAAGGTAGAACTTTAAATGCCTTTGATGGACTGTACATTTAAGCACGTTTGCATCTTTGCACTCAATTACAAAGTGGATCCACATCTGTAATATTTTCCCCTAAGAAAATAAAAATGCCAGCAGCTAAAACAGGTTAAGAATTCTAGCCAATTGACACCCTAGAGGGCACTCAAAGAAACACTATGATGCCAAGGTAGAACATTAATTCCTTTGATGGACTTTGTCCATTTAAGCACGTTTGCGTCTTTGTACACAATTACAAAGTGGATCCACATCTGTAATATTTCCCCCTAAAAACAACCCACAAATCGCTAGTAGATACAACAGACCTAGATATCAAGCCACTTCTATGTTAACTTGATCTAGATTTTTCTATTAATACAATTTCTTGGAGAGGAAAACTACTCAAAATTTTGACTCATATCGCTTCACGCATCACAATAAACACTGCAGGTTTGTGTCTTTACTGTCTGTTACAAAGTGGATCCACCAATGTAATATTTCCCCCTAAAAACATTTTTTTTTTAAATGCCAGAAGTTGCAACAGATTTAGAATTTAAACCACTTGAGACCTTGGAGGGAACACAAAGAAACACTATGATACCAAAGACCCAAACTTGCAGTAGTTTTTATGGTCTGCGAAACAATAAAAAATAAGATTTTGAGTAATTTTGGTCTCCAAGAAATTGTTTTAAAAGAAAAATTTTAATCAATCTTAAGCTATGTTAACTTGATCTAGATTTTTATATTAATACAATTTCTTGGAGAAGAAAACTACTCAAAATTTTGACTCATATCACTTCACGCATCACAATAAACACTGCAGGTTTGTGTCTTTACTGTCTGTTACAAAGTGGATCCACCAATGTAATATTTCCCCCTAAAAACATTTTTAAAAAATGCCAGAAGTTGCAACAGATTTAGACCTTAGAGGGAACTCAAAGAAACACTATGATGCCAAAAACCCAAACTTGCAGTAGTTTTTATGGTCTGCGAAACAATAAAAAATAAGATTTTGAGTAATTTTGGTCCCCAAGAAATTGTTTTAAAAGAAAAAATTTAATCAATGTTATGTTATCTTAAGCTATGTTAACTTGATCTAGATTTGTATATTAATACAATATCTTGGAAAGGAAAACTACTCAAAATTTTTACTCATATCACTTCACGCATCACAATAAACACTGCGAGATTGTGTCTTTACTGTCTGTTACAAAGTGGATCCACAAATGTAATATTTCCCCTTAAAAACATTTAAAAAAAATGCCAGAAGTTGCAACATATTTAGAATTCAAACCACTTGAGACCTTAGAGGACACTCAAAGAAACACTATGATGCCAAGGTAGAACATTAAATGCCTTTGATGGACTTTGTCCATTTAAGCACGTTTCCGTCTTTATACACAATTACAAAGTGGATCCACATCTGTAATATTTCCGCCTAAAAACAACCCACAAATCGCTAGTAGATAAAACAGACCTAGAAATCAAGCCACTTCTATGTTAACTCGATCTAGATTTTTATATTAATACAATAACTTGGGGAAAACTACTCAAAATTTTGACTCATATCGCTTCATGCATCACAATAAACACTGCAAGATTGTGTCTTTACTGTCTGTTACAAAGTGAATCCACCAATGTAATATTTCCCCCTAAAAACATTTTTAAAAAATGCCCGAAGTTGCAACAGATTTAGAATTCAAACCACTTGAGACCTTAGAGGGAACTCAAAGAAACACTATGATGCCAAGGTAGAACTTTAAATGCCTTTGATGGACTGTCCATTTAAGCACGTTTGCGTCTTTGCACTCAATTACAAAGTGGATCCACATCCATGATATTTAATAGCAGTAAATATCATGGATGTGGATCCACTTTGTAATTGAGTGCAAAGACGCAAACGTGCTTAAATGGACAGTCCAATATTACATTGGATCCACCAATGTAATATTTCAACAATTCCCCCTAAAAACATTTTTTAAAAATCCCAGAATTTGCAACAGATTTAGAATTCAAACCACTTGAGACCTTAGAGGGAACTCAAAGAAACACTATGATGCCAAGGTAGAACTTTAAATGCCTTTGATGGACTGTCCATTTAAGCAAGTTTGAATCTTTGCACTCAATTACAAAGTGGATCCACATCCATAATATTTCACCCTAAAAAAATAAAAATGCCAGCTGCTAAAAGAGGTTAACAATTCAAGCCAATTTACGCCCTAGAGGGCACTCAAAGAAACACTATGATGCCAAGGTAGAACATTAAATGCCTTTGATGGACGTTGTCCATTTAAGAACGTTTGCGTCTTCGTACACAATTACAAAGTGGATCCACATCTGTAATATTTCTGCCTAAAAACAACCCACAAATCGCTAGTAGATACAACAGACCTAGAAATCAAGACACTTCTATGTTAATTTGATGTAGATTTTCTATTAATACAATTTCTTGGAGAAGAAAACTACTCAAAATTTTGACTCATATCACTTCACGCATTACAATAAACACTGCAGGACTGTGTCTTTACTGTCTGTTACAAAGTGGATCCACCAATGTAATATTTCCCCCTAAAAACATTTTTGAAAAATGCCAGAAGTTGCAACAGATTTAGAATTCAAACCACTTGAGACCTTAGAAGGAACTCAGAGAAACACTATGATGCCAAGGTAGAACTTTAAATGCCTTTGATGGACTGTACATTTAAGCACGTTTGCATCTTTGCACTCAATTACAAAGTGGATCCACATCTGTAATATTTTCCCCTAAGAAAATAAAAATGCCAGCAGCTAAAACAGGTTAAGAATTCTAGCCAATTGACACCCTAGAGGGCACTCAAAGAAACACTATGATGCCAAGGTAGAACATTAAATGCCTTTGATGGACTTTGTCCATTTAAGCACGTTTGCGTCTTTGTACACAATTACAAAGTGGATCCACATCTGTAATATTTCCGCCTAAAAACAACCCACAAATCGCTAGTAGATAAAACAGACCTAGAAATCAAGCCACTTCTATGTTAACTCGATCTAGATTTTTATATTAATACAATAACTTGGAGAGGAAAACTACTCAAAATTTTGACTCATATCGCTTCATGCATCACAATAAACACTGCAAGATTGTGTCTTTACTGTCTGTTACAAAGTGAATCCACCAATGTAATATTTCCCCCTAAAAACATTTTTAAAAAATGCCCGAAGTTGCAACAGATTTAGAATTCAAACCACTTGAGACCTTAGAGGGAACTCAAAGAAACACTATGATGCCAAGGTAGAACTTTAAATGCCTTTGATGGACTGTCCATTTAAGCACGTTTGCGTCTTTGCACTCAATTACAAAGTGGATCCACATCCATGATATTTAATAGCAGTAAATATCATGGATGTGGATCCACTTTGTAATTGAGTGCAAAGACGCAAACGTGCTTAAATGGAAAGTCCAATATTACATTGGATCCACCAATGTAATATTTCAACAATTCCCCCTAAAAACATTTTTTAAAAATCCCAGAATTTGCAACAGATTTAGAATTCAAACCACTTGAGACCTTAGAGGGAACTCAAAGAAACACTATGATGCCAAGGTAGAACTTTAAATGCCTTTGATGGACTGTCCATTTAAGCAAGTTTGAATCTTTGCACTCAATTACAAAGTGGATCCACATCCATAATATTTCACCCTAAAAAAATAAAAATGCAAGCTGCTAAAAGAGGTTAACAATTCAAGCCAATTTACGCCCTAGAGGGCACTAAAAGAAACACTATGATGCCAAGGTAGAACATTAAATGCCTTTGATGGACGTTGTCCATTTAAGAACGTTTGCGTCTTCGTACACAATTACAAAGTGGATCCACATCTGTAATATTTCTGCCTAAAAACAACCCACAAATCGCTAGTAGATACAACAGACCTAGAAATCAAGACACTTCTATGTTAATTTGATGTAGATTTTCTATTAATACAATTTCTTGGAGAAGAAAACTACTCAAAATTTTGACTCATATCACTTCACGCATTACAATAAACACTGCAGGACTGTGTCTTTACTGTCTGTTACAAAGTGGATCCACCAATGTAATATTTCCCCCTAAAAACATTTTTGAAAAATGCCAGAAGTTGCAACAGATTTAGAATTCAAACCACTTGAGACCTTAGAAGGAACTCAGAGAAACACTATGATGCCAAGGTAGAACTTTAAATGCCTTTGATGGACTGTACATTTAAGCACGTTTGCATCTTTGCACTCAATTACAAAGTGAATCCACATCTGTAATATTTTCCCCTAAAAACAACCCACAAATCGCTAGTAGATACAACAGACCTAGATATCAAGCCACTTCTATGTTAACTTGATCTAGATTTTTCTATTAATACAATTTCTTGGAGAGGAAAACTACTCAAAATTTTGACTCATATCGCTTCACGCATCACAATAAACACTGCAGGTTTGTGTCTTTACTGTCTGTTACAAAGTGGATCCACCAATGTAATATTTCCCCCTAAAAACAATTTTTTTTTAAATGCCAGAAGTTGCAGCAGATTTAGAATTTAAACCACTTGAGACCTTGGAGGGAACTCAAAGAAACACTATGATACCAAAGACCCAAACTTGCAGTAGTTTTTATGGTCTGCGAAACAATAAAAAATAAGATTTTGAGTAAATTTGGTCTCCAAGAAATTGTTTTAAAAGAAAAAATTTAATCAATGTTATGTTATCTTAAGCTATGTTAACTTGATCTAGATTTTTATATTAATACAATTTCTTGGAGAAGAAAACTACTCAAAATTTTGACTCATATCACTTCACGCATCACAATAAACACTGCAGGTTTGTGTCTTTACTGTCTGTTACAAAGTGGATCCACCAATGTAATATTTCCCCCTAAAAACATTTTTAAAAAATGCCAGAAGTTGCAACAGATTTAGACCTTAGAGGGAACTCAAAGAAACACTATGATGCCAAAAACCCAAACTTGCAGTAGTTTTTATGGTCTGCGAAACAATAAAAAATAAGATTTTGAGTAATTTTGGTCCCCAAGAAATTGTTTTAAAAGAAAAAATTTAATCAATGTTATGTTATCTTAAGCTATGTTAACTTGATCTAGATTTTTATATTAATACAATATATTGGAAAGGAAAACTACTCAAAATTTTTACTCATATCACTTCACGCATCACAATAAACACTGCGAGATTGTGTCTTTACTGTCTGTTACAAAGTGGATCCACAAATGTAATATTTCCCCTTAAAAACATTTAAAAAAAATGCCAGAAGTTGCAACATATTTAGAATTCAAACCACTTGAGACCTTAGAGGACACTCAAAGAAACACTATGATGCCAAGGTAGAACATTAAATGCCTTTGATGGACTTTGTCCATTTAAGCACGTTTCCGTCTTTATACACAATTACAAAGTGGATCCACATCTGTAATATTTCCGCCTAAAAACAACCCACAAATCGCTAGTAGATAAAACAGACCTAGAAATCAAGCCACTTCTATGTTAACTCGATCTAGATTTTTATATTAATACAATAACTTGGAGAGGAATACTACTCAAAATTTTGACTCATATCACTTCATGCATCACAATAAACACTGCAAGATTGTGTCTTTACTGTCTGTTACAAAGTGAATCCACCAATGTAATATTTCCCACTAAAAACATTTTTAAAAAATGCCCGAAGTTGCAACAGATTTAGAATTCAAACCACTTGAGACCTTAGAGGGAACTCAAAGAAACACTATGATGCCAAGGTAGAACTTTAAATGCCTTTGATGGACTGTACATTTAAGCACGTTTGCATCTTTGCACTCAATTACAAAGTGGATCCACATCTGTAATATTTTCCCCTAAGAAAATAAAAATGCCAGCAGCTAAAACAGGTTAAGAATTCTAGCCAATTGACACCCTAGAGGGCACTCAAAGAAACACTATGATGCCAAGGTAGAACATTAATTCCTTTGATGGACTTTGTCCATTTAAGCACGTTTGCGTCTTTGTACACAATTACAAAGTGGATCCACATCTGTAATATTTCCCCCTAAAAACAACCCACAAATCGCTAGTAGATACAACAGACCTAGATATCAAGCCACTTCTATGTTAACTTGATCTAGATTTTTCTATTAATACAATTTCTTGGAGAGGAAAACTACTCAAAATTTTGACTCATATCGCTTCACGCATCACAATAAACACTGCAGGTTTGTGTCTTTACTGTCTGTTACAAAGTGGATCCACCAATGTAATATTTCCCCCTAAAAACATTTTTTTTTTAAATGCCAGAAGTTGCAACAGATTTAGAATTTAAACCACTTGAGACCTTGGAGGGAACTCAAAGAAACACTATGATACCAAAGACCCAAACTTGCAGTAGTTTTTATGGTCTGCGAAACAATAAAAAATAAGATTTTGAGTAATTTTGGTCTCCAAGAAATTGTTTTAAAAGAAAAATTTTAATCAATCTTAAGCTATGTTAACTTGA
Source organism: Carassius auratus (assembly GCF_003368295.1). Taxonomy (NCBI): domain Eukaryota; kingdom Metazoa; phylum Chordata; class Actinopteri; order Cypriniformes; family Cyprinidae; genus Carassius; species Carassius auratus. Next base: position 102,623 of record NW_020529121.1, read on the forward strand.
TCTAGATTTTTATATTAATACAATTTCTTGGAGAAGAAAACTACTCAAAATTTTGACTCATATCACTTCACGCATCACAATAAACACTGCAGGTTTGTGTCTTTACTGTCTGTTACAAAGTGGATCCACCAATGTAATATTTCCCCCTAAAAACATTTTTAAAAAATGCCAGAAGTTGCAACAGATTTAGACCTTAGAGGGAACTCAAAGAAACACTATGATGCCAAAAACCCAAACTTGCAGTAGTTTTTATGGTCTGCGAAACAATAAAAAATAAGATTTTGAGTAATTTTGGTCCCCAAGAAATTGTTTTAAAAGAAAAAATTTAATCAATGTTATGTTATCTTAAGCTATGTTAACTTGATCTAGATTTGTATATTAATACAATATCTTGGAAAGGAAAACTACTCAAAATTTTTACTCATATCACTTCACGCATCACAATAAACACTGCGAGATTGTGTCTTTACTGTCTGTTACAAAGTGGATCCACAAATGTAATATTTCCCCTTAAAAACATTTAAAAAAAATGCCAGAAGTTGCAACATATTTAGAATTCAAACCACTTGAGACCTTAGAGGACACTCAAAGAAACACTATGATGCCAAGGTAGAACATTAAATGCCTTTGATGGACTTTGTCCATTTAAGCACGTTTCCGTCTTTATACACAATTACAAAGTGGATCCACATCTGTAATATTTCCGCCTAAAAACAACCCACAAATCGCTAGTAGATAAAACAGACCTAGAAATCAAGCCACTTCTATGTTAACTCGATCTAGATTTTTATATTAATACAATAACTTGGGGAAAACTACTCAAAATTTTGACTCATATCGCTTCATGCATCACAATAAACACTGCAAGATTGTGTCTTTACTGTCTGTTACAAAGTGAATCCACCAATGTAATATTTCCCCCTAAAAACATTTTTAAAAAATGCCCGAAGTTGCAACAGATTTAGAATTCAAACCACTTGAGACCTTAGAGGGAACTCAAAGAAACACTATGATGCCAAGGTAGAACTTTAAATGCCTTTGATGGACTGTCCATTTAAGCACGTTTGCGTCTTTGCACTCAATTACAAAGTGGATCCACATCCATGATATTTAATAGCAGTAAATATCATGGATGTGGATCCACTTTGTAATTGAGTGCAAAGACGCAAACGTGCTTAAATGGACAGTCCAATATTACATTGGATCCACCAATGTAATATTTCAACAATTCCCCCTAAAAACATTTTTTAAAAATCCCAGAATTTGCAACAGATTTAGAATTCAAACCACTTGAGACCTTAGAGGGAACTCAAAGAAACACTATGATGCCAAGGTAGAACTTTAAATGCCTTTGATGGACTGTCCATTTAAGCAAGTTTGAATCTTTGCACTCAATTACAAAGTGGATCCACATCCATAATATTTCACCCTAAAAAAATAAAAATGCCAGCTGCTAAAAGAGGTTAACAATTCAAGCCAATTTACGCCCTAGAGGGCACTCAAAGAAACACTATGATGCCAAGGTAGAACATTAAATGCCTTTGATGGACGTTGTCCATTTAAGAACGTTTGCGTCTTCGTACACAATTACAAAGTGGATCCACATCTGTAATATTTCTGCCTAAAAACAACCCACAAATCGCTAGTAGATACAACAGACCTAGAAATCAAGACACTTCTATGTTAATTTGATGTAGATTTTCTATTAATACAATTTCTTGGAGAAGAAAACTACTCAAAATTTTGACTCATATCACTTCACGCATTACAATAAACACTGCAGGACTGTGTCTTTACTGTCTGTTACAAAGTGGATCCACCAATGTAATATTTCCCCCTAAAAACATTTTTGAAAAATGCCAGAAGTTGCAACAGATTTAGAATTCAAACCACTTGAGACCTTAGAAGGAACTCAGAGAAACACTATGATGCCAAGGTAGAACTTTAAATGCCTTTGATGGACTGTACATTTAAGCACGTTTGCATCTTTGCACTCAATTACAAAGTGGATCCACATCTGTAATATTTTCCCCTAAGAAAATAAAAATGCCAGCAGCTAAAACAGGTTAAGAATTCTAGCCAATTGACACCCTAGAGGGCACTCAAAGAAACACTATGATGCCAAGGTAGAACATTAAATGCCTTTGATGGACTTTGTCCATTTAAGCACGTTTGCGTCTTTGTACACAATTACAAAGTGGATCCACATCTGTAATATTTCCGCCTAAAAACAACCCACAAATCGCTAGTAGATAAAACAGACCTAGAAATCAAGCCACTTCTATGTTAACTCGATCTAGATTTTTATATTAATACAATAACTTGGAGAGGAAAACTACTCAAAATTTTGACTCATATCGCTTCATGCATCACAATAAACACTGCAAGATTGTGTCTTTACTGTCTGTTACAAAGTGAATCCACCAATGTAATATTTCCCCCTAAAAACATTTTTAAAAAATGCCCGAAGTTGCAACAGATTTAGAATTCAAACCACTTGAGACCTTAGAGGGAACTCAAAGAAACACTATGATGCCAAGGTAGAACTTTAAATGCCTTTGATGGACTGTCCATTTAAGCACGTTTGCGTCTTTGCACTCAATTACAAAGTGGATCCACATCCATGATATTTAATAGCAGTAAATATCATGGATGTGGATCCACTTTGTAATTGAGTGCAAAGACGCAAACGTGCTTAAATGGAAAGTCCAATATTACATTGGATCCACCAATGTAATATTTCAACAATTCCCCCTAAAAACATTTTTTAAAAATCCCAGAATTTGCAACAGATTTAGAATTCAAACCACTTGAGACCTTAGAGGGAACTCAAAGAAACACTATGATGCCAAGGTAGAACTTTAAATGCCTTTGATGGACTGTCCATTTAAGCAAGTTTGAATCTTTGCACTCAATTACAAAGTGGATCCACATCCATAATATTTCACCCTAAAAAAATAAAAATGCAAGCTGCTAAAAGAGGTTAACAATTCAAGCCAATTTACGCCCTAGAGGGCACTAAAAGAAACACTATGATGCCAAGGTAGAACATTAAATGCCTTTGATGGACGTTGTCCATTTAAGAACGTTTGCGTCTTCGTACACAATTACAAAGTGGATCCACATCTGTAATATTTCTGCCTAAAAACAACCCACAAATCGCTAGTAGATACAACAGACCTAGAAATCAAGACACTTCTATGTTAATTTGATGTAGATTTTCTATTAATACAATTTCTTGGAGAAGAAAACTACTCAAAATTTTGACTCATATCACTTCACGCATTAAAATAAACACTGCAGGACTGTGTCTTTACTGTCTGTTACAAAGTGGATCCACCAATGTAATATTTCCCCCTAAAAACATTTTTGAAAAATGCCAGAAGTTGCAACAGATTTAGAATTCAAACCACTTGAGACCTTAGAAGGAACTCAGAGAAACACTATGATGCCAAGGTAGAACTTTAAATGCCTTTGATGGACTGTACATTTAAGCACGTTTGCATCTTTGCACTCAATTACAAAGTGAATCCACATCTGTAATATTTTCCCCTAAAAACAACCCACAAATCGCTAGTAGATACAACAGACCTAGATATCAAGCCACTTCTATGTTAACTTGATCTAGATTTTTCTATTAATACAATTTCTTGGAGAGGAAAACTACTCAAAATTTTGACTCATATCGCTTCACGCATCACAATAAACACTGCAGGTTTGTGTCTTTACTGTCTGTTACAAAGTGGATCCACCAATGTAATATTTCCCCCTAAAAACAATTTTTTTTTAAATGCCAGAAGTTGCAGCAGATTTAGAATTTAAACCACTTGAGACCTTGGAGGGAACTCAAAGAAACACTATGATACCAAAGACCCAAACTTGCAGTAGTTTTTATGGTCTGCGAAACAATAAAAAATAAGATTTTGAGTAAATTTGGTCTCCAAGAAATTGTTTTAAAAGAAAAAATTTAATCAATGTTATGTTATCTTAAGCTATGTTAACTTGATCTAGATTTTTATATTAATACAATTTCTTGGAGAAGAAAACTACTCAAAATTTTGACTCATATCACTTCACGCATCACAATAAACACTGCAGGTTTGTGTCTTTACTGTCTGTTACAAAGTGGATCCACCAATGTAATATTTCCCCCTAAAAACATTTTTAAAAAATGCCAGAAGTTGCAACAGATTTAGACCTTAGAGGGAACTCAAAGAAACACTATGATGCCAAAAACCCAAACTTGCAGTAGTTTTTATGGTCTGCGAAACAATAAAAAATAAGATTTTGAGTAATTTTGGTCCCCAAGAAATTGTTTTAAAAGAAAAAAATTAATCAATGTTATGTTATCTTAAGCTATGTTAACTTGATCTAGATTTTTATATTAATACAATATATTGGAAAGGAAAACTACTCAAAATTTTTACTCATATCACTTCACGCATCACAATAAACACTGCGAGATTGTGTCTTTACTGTCTGTTACAAAGTGGATCCACAAATGTAATATTTCCCCTTAAAAACATTTAAAAAAAATGCCAGAAGTTGCAACATATTTAGAATTCAAACCACTTGAGACCTTAGAGGACACTCAAAGAAACACTATGATGCCAAGGTAGAACATTAAATGCCTTTGATGGACTTTGTCCATTTAAGCACGTTTCCGTCTTTATACACAATTACAAAGTGGATCCACATCTGTAATATTTCCGCCTAAAAACAACCCACAAATCGCTAGTAGATAAAACAGACCTAGAAATCAAGCCACTTCTATGTTAACTCGATCTAGATTTTTATATTAATACAATAACTTGGAGAGGAATACTACTCAAAATTTTGACTCATATCATTTCATGCATCACAATAAACACTGCAAGATTGTGTCTTTACTGTCTGTTACAAAGTGAATCCACCAATGTAATATTTCCCACTAAAAACATTTTTAAAAAATGCCCGAAGTTGCAACAGATTTAGAATTCAAACCACTTGAGACCTTAGAGGGAACTCAAAGAAACACTATGATGCCAAGGTAGAACTTTAAATGCCTTTGATGGACTGTACATTTAAGCACGTTTGCATCTTTGCACTCAATTACAAAGTGGATCCACATCTGTAATATTTTCCCCTAAGAAAATAAAAATGCCAGCAGCTAAAACAGGTTAAGAATTCTAGCCAATTGACACCCTAGAGGGCACTCAAAGAAACACTATGATGCCAAGGTAGAACATTAATTCCTTTGATGGACTTTGTCCATTTAAGCACGTTTGCGTCTTTGTACACAATTACAAAGTGGATCCACATCTGTAATATTTCCCCCTAAAAACAACCCACAAATCGCTAGTAGATACAACAGACCTAGATATCAAGCCACTTCTATGTTAACTTGATCTAGATTTTTCTATTAATACAATTTCTTGGAGAGGAAAACTACTCAAAATTTTGACTCATATCGCTTCACGCATCACAATAAACACTGCAGGTTTGTGTCTTTACTGTCTGTTACAAAGTGGATCCACCAATGTAATATTTCCCCCTAAAAACATTTTTTTTTTAAATGCCAGAAGTTGCAACAGATTTAGAATTTAAACCACTTGAGACCTTGGAGGGAACACAAAGAAACACTATGATACCAAAGACCCAAACTTGCAGTAGTTTTTATGGTCTGCGAAACAATAAAAAATAAGATTTTGAGTAATTTTGGTCTCCAAGAAATTGTTTTAAAAGAAAAATTTTAATCAATCTTAAGCTATGTTAACTTGATCTAGATTTTTATATTAATACAATTTCTTGGAGAAGAAAACTACTCAAAATTTTGACTCATATCACTTCACGCATCACAATAAACACTGCAGGTTTGTGTCTTTACTGTCTGTTACAAAGTGGATCCACCAATGTAATATTTCCCCCTAAAAACATTTTTAAAAAATGCCAGAAGTTGCAACAGATTTAGACCTTAGAGGGAACTCAAAGAAACACTATGATGCCAAAAACCCAAACTTGCAGTAGTTTTTATGGTCTGCGAAACAATAAAAAATAAGATTTTGAGTAATTTTGGTCCCCAAGAAATTGTTTTAAAAGAAAAAATTTAATCAATGTTATGTTATCTTAAGCTATGTTAACTTGATCTAGATTTGTATATTAATACAATATCTTGGAAAGGAAAACTACTCAAAATTTTTACTCATATCACTTCACGCATCACAATAAACACTGCGAGATTGTGTCTTTACTGTCTGTTACAAAGTGGATCCACAAATGTAATATTTCCCCTTAAAAACATTTAAAAAAAATGCCAGAAGTTGCAACATATTTAGAATTCAAACCACTTGAGACCTTAGAGGACACTCAAAGAAACACTATGATGCCAAGGTAGAACATTAAATGCCTTTGATGGACTTTGTCCATTTAAGCACGTTTCCGTCTTTATACACAATTACAAAGTGGATCCACATCTGTAATATTTCCGCCTAAAAACAACCCACAAATCGCTAGTAGATAAAACAGACCTAGAAATCAAGCCACTTCTATGTTAACTCGATCTAGATTTTTATATTAATACAATAACTTGGGGAAAACTACTCAAAATTTTGACTCATATCGCTTCATGCATCACAATAAACACTGCAAGATTGTGTCTTTACTGTCTGTTACAAAGTGAATCCACCAATGTAATATTTCCCCCTAAAAACATTTTTAAAAAATGCCCGAAGTTGCAACAGATTTAGAATTCAAACCACTTGAGACCTTAGAGGGAACTCAAAGAAACACTATGATGCCAAGGTAGAACTTTAAATGCCTTTGATGGACTGTCCATTTAAGCACGTTTGCGTCTTTGCACTCAATTACAAAGTGGATCCACATCCATGATATTTAATAGCAGTAAATATCATGGATGTGGATCCACTTTGTAATTGAGTGCAAAGACGCAAACGTGCTTAAATGGACAGTCCAATATTACATTGGATCCACCAATGTAATATTTCAACAATTCCCCCTAAAAACATTTTTTAAAAATCCCAGAATTTGCAACAGATTTAGAATTCAAACCACTTGAGACCTTAGAGGGAACTCAAAGAAACACTATGATGCCAAGGTAGAACTTTAAATGCCTTTGATGGACTGTCCATTTAAGCAAGTTTGAATCTTTGCACTCAATTACAAAGTGGATCCACATCCATAATATTTCACCCTAAAAAAATAAAAATGCCAGCTGCTAAAAGAGGTTAACAATTCAAGCCAATTTACGCCCTAGAGGGCACTCAAAGAAACACTATGATGCCAAGGTAGAACATTAAATGCCTTTGATGGACGTTGTCCATTTAAGAACGTTTGCGTCTTCGTACACAATTACAAAGTGGATCCACATCTGTAATATTTCTGCCTAAAAACAACCCACAAATCGCTAGTAGATACAACAGACCTAGAAATCAAGACACTTCTATGTTAATTTGATGTAGATTTTCTATTAATACAATTTCTTGGAGAAGAAAACTACTCAAAATTTTGACTCATATCACTTCACGCATTACAATAAACACTGCAGGACTGTGTCTTTACTGTCTGTTACAAAGTGGATCCACCAATGTAATATTTCCCCCTAAAAACATTTTTGAAAAATGCCAGAAGTTGCAACAGATTTAGAATTCAAACCACTTGAGACCTTAGAAGGAACTCAGAGAAACACTATGATGCCAAGGTAGAACTTTAAATGCCTTTGATGGACTGTACATTTAAGCACGTTTGCATCTTTGCACTCAATTACAAAGTGGATCCACATCTGTAATATTTTCCCCTAAGAAAATAAAAATGCCAGCAGCTAAAACAGGTTAAGAATTCTAGCCAATTGACACCCTAGAGGGCACTCAAAGAAACACTATGATGCCAAGGTAGAACATTAATTCCTTTGATGGACTTTGTCCATTTAAGCACGTTTGCGTCTTTGTACACAATTACAAAGTGGATCCACATCTGTAATATTTCCCCCTAAAAACAACCCACAAATCGCTAGTAGATACAACAGACCTAGATATCAAGCCACTTCTATGTTAACTTGATCTAGATTTTTCTATTAATACAATTTCTTGGAGAGGAAAACTACTCAAAATTTTGACTCATATCGATTCACGCATCACAATAAACACTGCAGGTTTGTGTCTTTACTGTCTGTTACAAAGTGGATCCACCAATGTAATATTTCCCCTTAAAAACATTTTTGAAAAATGCCAGAAGTTGCAACAGATTTAGAATTCAAACCACTTGAGACCTTAGAAGGAACTCAGAGAAACACTATGATGCCAAGGTAGAACTTTAAATGCCTTTGATGGACTGTACATTTAAGCACGTTTGCATCTTTGCACTCAATTACAAAGTGGATCCACATCTGTAATATTTCCGCCTAAAAACAACCCACAAATCGCTAGTAGATAAAACAGACCTAGAAATCAAGCCACTTCTATGTTAACTCTATCTAGATTTTTATATTAATACAATAACTTGGAGAGGAAAACTACTCAAAATTTTGACTCATATCGCTTCATGCATCACAATAAACACTGCAAGATTGTGTCTTTACTGTCTGTTACAAAGTGAATCCACCAATGTAATATTTCCCCCTAAAAACATTTTTTAAAAAATGCCCGAAGTTGCAACAGATTTAGAATTCAAACCACTTGAGACCTTAGAGGGAACTCAAAGAAACACTATGATGCCAAGGTAGAACTTTAAATGCCTTTGATGGACTGTCCATTTAAGCACGTTTGCGTCTTTGCACTCAATTACAAAGTGGATCCACATCCATGATATTTAATAGCAGTAAATATCATGGATGTGGATCCACTTTGTAATTGAGTGCAAAGACGCAAACGTGCTTAAATGGAAAGTCCAATATTACATTGGATCCACCAATGTAATATTTCAACAATTCCCCCTAAAAACATTTTTTAAAAATCCCAGAATTTGCAACAGATTTAGAATTCAAACCACTTGAGACCTTAGAGGGAACTCAAAGAAACACTATGATGCCAAGGTAGAACTTTAAATGCCTTTGATGGACTGTCCATTTAAGCAAGTTTGAATCTTTGCACTCAATTACAAAGTGGATCCACATCCATAATATTTCACCCTAAAAAAATAAAAATGCAAGCTGCTAAAAGAGGTTAACAATTCAAGCCAATTTACGCCCTAGAGGGCACTAAAAGAAACACTATGATGCCAAGGTAGAACATTAAATGCCTTTGATGGACGTTGTCCATTTAAGAACGTTTGCGTCTTCGTACACAATTACAAAGTGGATCCACATCTGTAATATTTCTGCCTAAAAACAACCCACAAATCGCTAGTAGATACAACAGACCTAGAAATCAAGACACTTCTATGTTAATTTGATGTAGATTTTCTATTAATACAATTTCTTGGAGAAGAAAACTACTCAAAATTTTGACTCATATCACTTCACGCATTACAATAAACACTGCAGGACTGTGTCTTTACTGTCTGTTACAAAGTGGATCCACCAATGTAATATTTCCCCCTAAAAACATTTTTGAAAAATGCCAGAAGTTGCAACAGATTTAGAATTCAAACCACTTGAGACCTTAGAAGGAACTCAGAGAAACACTATGATGCCAAGGTAGAACTTTAAATGCCTTTGATGGACTGTACATTTAAGCACGTTTGCATCTTTGCACTCAATTACAAAGTGAATCCACATCTGTAATATTTTCCCCTAAAAACAACCCACAAATCGCTAGTAGATACAACAGACCTAGATATCAAGCCACTTCTATGTTAACTTGATCTAGATTTTCTATTAATACAATTTCTTGGAGAGGAAAACTACTCAAAATTTTGACTCATATCGCTTCACGCATCACAATAAACACTGCAGGTTTGTGTCTTTACTGTCTGTTACAAAGTGGATCCACCAATGTAATATTTCCCCCTAAAAACAATTTTTTTTTAAATGCCAGAAGTTGCAGCAGATTTAGAATTTAAACCACTTGAGACCTTGGAGGGAACTCAAAGAAACACTATGATACCAAAGACCCAAACTTGCAGTAGTTTTTATGGTCTGCGAAACAATAAAAAATAAGATTTTGAGTAAATTTGGTCTCCAAGAAATTGTTTTAAAAGAAAAAATTTAATCAATGTTATGTTATCTTAAGCTATGTTAACTTGATCTAGATTTTTATATTAATACAATTTCTTGGAGAAGAAAACTACTCAAAATTTTGACTCATATCACTTCACGCATCACAATAAACACTGCAGGTTTGTGTCTTTACTGTCTGTTACAAAGTGGATCCACCAATGTAATATTTCCCCCTAAAAACATTTTTAAAAAATGCCAGAAGTTGCAACAGATTTAGACCTTAGAGGGAACTCAAAGAAACACTATGATGCCAAAAACCCAAACTTGCAGTAGTTTTTATGGTCTGCGAAACAATAAAAAATAAGATTTTGAGTAATTTTGGTCCCCAAGAAATTGTTTTAAAAGAAAAAATTAATCAATGTTATGTTATCTTAAGCTATGTTAACTTGATCTAGATTTTTATATTAATACAATATATTGGAAAGGAAAACTACTCAAAATTTTTACTCATATCACTTCACGCATCACAATAAACACTGCGAGATTGTGTCTTTACTGTCTGTTACAAAGTGGATCCACAAATGTAATATTTCCCCTTAAAAACATTTAAAAAAAAATGCCAGAAGTTGCAACATATTTAGAATTCAAACCACTTGAGACCTTAGAGGACACTCAAAGAAACACTATGATGCCAAGGTAGAACATTAAATGCCTTTGATGGACTTTGTCCATTTAAGCACGTTTCCGTCTTTATACACAATTACAAAGTGGATCCACATCTGTAATATTTCCGCCTAAAACAACCCACAAATCGCTAGTAGATAAAACAGACCTAGAAATCAAGCCACTTCTATGTTAACTCGATCTAGATTTTTATATTAATACAATAACTTGGAGAGGAATACTACTCAAAATTTTGACTCATATCATTTCATGCATCACAATAAACACTGCAAGATTGTGTCTTTACTGTCTGTTACAAAGTGAATCCACCAATGTAATATTTCCCACTAAAAACATTTTTAAAAAATGCCCGAAGTTGCAACAGATTTAGAATTCAAACCACTTGAGACCTTAGAGGGAACTCAAAGAAACACTATGATGCCAAGGTAGAACTTTAAATGCCTTTGATGGACTGTACATTTAAGCACGTTTGCATCTTTGCACTCAATTACAAAGTGGATCCACATCTGTAATATTTTCCCCTAGAAAATAAAAATGCCAGCAGCTAAAACAGGTTAAGAATTCTAGCCAATTGACACCCTAGAGGGCACTCAAAGAAACACTATGATGCCAAGGTAGAACATTAATTCCTTTGATGGACTTTGTCCATTTAAGCACGTTTGCGTCTTTGTACACAATTACAAAGTGGATCCACATCTGTAATATTTCCCCCTAAAAACAACCCACAAATCGCTAGTAGATACAACAGACCTAGATATCAAGCCACTTCTATGTTAACTTGATCTAGATTTTTCTATTAATACAATTTCTTGGAGAGGAAAACTACTCAAAATTTTGACTCATATCGCTTCACGCATCACAATAAACACTGCAGGTTTGTGTCTTTACTGTCTGTTACAAAGTGGATCCACCAATGTAATATTTCCCCCTAAAAACATTTTTTTTTTAAATGCCAGAAGTTGCAACAGATTTAGAATTTAAACCACTTGAGACCTTGGAGGGAACACAAAGAAACACTATGATACCAAAGACCCAAACTTGCAGTAGTTTTTATGGTCTGCGAAACAATAAAAAATAAGATTTTGAGTAATTTTGGTCTCCAAGAAATTGTTTTAAAAGAAAAATTTAATCAATCTTAAGCTATGTTAACTTGATCTAGATTTTTATATTAATACAATTTCTTGGAGAAGAAAACTACTCAAAATTTTGACTCATATCACTTCACGCATCACAATAAACACTGCAGGTTTGTGTCTTTACTGTCTGTTACAAAGTGGATCCACCAATGTAATATTTCCCCCTAAAAACATTTTTAAAAAATGCCAGAAGTTGCAACAGATTTAGACCTTAGAGGGAACTCAAAGAAACACTATGATGCCAAAACCCAAACTTGCAGTAGTTTTTATGGTCTGCGAAACAATAAAAAATAAGATTTTGAGTAATTTTGGTCCCCAAGAAATTGTTTTAAAAGAAAAAATTTAATCAATGTTATGTTATCTTAAGCTATGTTAACTTGATCTAGATTTTGTATATTAATACAATATCTTGGAAAGGAAAACTGACTCAAAATTTTTACTCATATCACTTCACGCATTCACAATAAACACTGCGAAGATTGTGTCTTTACTGTTCTGTTACAAAGTGGATCCACAAATGTAATATTTCCCCTTAAAAAACATTTAAAAAAAATGCCAGAAGTTGCAAACATATTTAGAATTCAAACCACTTGAGACCTTAGAGGACACTCAAAGAAACACTATGATGCCAAGGTTAGAACATTAAATGCTTTGATGGACTTTGTCCATTTAAGCACGTTTCCGTCTTTATACACAATTACAAAGTGGATCCACATCTGTAATATTTCCGCCTAAAACAACCCACAAATCGCTAGTAGATAAAACAGACCTAGAAATCAAGCCACTTCTATGTTAACTCGATCTAGATTTTTATATTAATACAATAACTTGGGGCTACTCAAAATTTTGACTCATATCGCTTCATGCATCACAATAAACACTGCAAGATTGTGTCTTTACTGTCTGTTACAAAGTGAATCCACCAATGTAATATTTCCCCCTAAAAAACATTTTTAAAAAATGCCCGAAGTTGCAACAGATTTAGAATTCAAACCACTTGAGACCTTAGAGGGAACTCAAAGAAACACTATGATGCCAAGGTAGAACTTTAAATGCCTTTGATGGACTGTCCATTTAAGCACGTTTGCGTCTTTGCACTCAATTACAAGTGGATCCACATCCATGATATTTAATAGCAGTAAATATCATGGATGTGGATCCACTTTGTAATTGAGTGCAAAGACGCAAAACGTGCTTAAATGGACAGTCCAATATTACATTGGATCCACCAATGTAATATTTAACAATTTCCCCTAAAAACATTTTTTAAAAAATCCCAGAATTTGCAACAGATTTAGAATTCAAACCACTTGAGACCTTAGAGGGAACTCAAAGAAACACTATGATGCCAAGGTAGAACTTTAAATGCCTTTGATGGACTGTCCATTTAAGCACGTTTGCATCTTGCACTCAATTACAAAGTGGATCCACATCCATAATATTCACCCTAAAAAAATAAAAATGCCAGCTGCTAAAAGAGGTTAACAATTCAAGCCAATTTAACGCCCTAGAGGGCACTCAAAGAAACACTATGATGCAAGGTAGAACATTAAATGCCTTGATGGACGTTGTCCATTTAAGACGTTTGCGTCTTCGTACACAATTACAAAGTGGATCCACATCTGTAATATTTCTGCCTAAAAACAACCCACAAATCGCTAGTATTGCGTCTTTGTACACAATTACAAAGTGGATCCACATCTGTAATATTTCCGCCTAAAAACAACCCACAAATCGCTAGTAGATAAAACAGACCTAGAAATCAAGCCACTTCTATGTTAACTCGATCTAGATTTTTATATTAATACAATAACTTGGAGAGGAAAACTACTCAAAATTTTGACTCATATCGCTTCATGCATCACAATAAACACTGCAAGATTGTGTCTTTACTGTCTGTTACAAAGTGGATCCACCAATGTAATATTTCCCCCTAAAAACATTTTTAAAAAATGCCCGAAGTTGCAACAGATTTAGAATTCAAACCACTTGAGACCTTAGAGGGAACTCAAAGAAACACTATGATGCCAAGGTAGAACTTTAAATGCCTTTGATGGACTGTCCATTTAAGCACGTTTGCGTCTTTGCACTCAATTACAAAGTGGATCCACATCCATGATATTTAATAGCAGTAAATATCATGGATGTGGATCCACTTTGTAATTGAGTGCAAAGACGCAAACGTGCTTAAATGGAAAGTCCAATATTACATTGGATCCACCAATGTAATATTTCAACAATTCCCCCCTAAAAACATTTTTTAAAATCCCAGAATTTGCAACAGATTTAGAATTCAAACCACTTGAGACCTTAGAGGGAACTCAAAGAAACACTATGATGCCAAGGAGAACTTTAAATGCCTTTGATGGACTGTCCATTTAAGCAAGTTTGAATCTTTGCACTCAATTACAAAGTGGATCCACATCCATAATATTTCACCCTAAAAAAATAAAAATGCAAGCTGCTAAAAGAGGTTAACAATTCAAGCCAATTTACGCCCTAGAGGGCACTAAAAGAAACACTATGATGCCAAGGTAGACATAAATGCCTTGATGGACGTTGTCCATTTAGAACGTTTGCGTCTTCGTACACAATTACAAAGTGGATCCACATCTGTAATATTTCTGCCTAAAAACAACCACAAATCGCTAGTAGAAATACAACAGACCTAGAAATCAAGACACTTCTATGTTAATTTGATGTAGATTTTCTATTAATACAATTTCTTGGAGAAGAAAACTACTCAAAATTTGACTCATATCACTTCACGCATTACAATAAACACTGCAGGACTGTGTCTTTACTGTCTGTTACAAAGTGGATCCACCAATGTAATATTTCCCCCTAAAAACATTTTGAAAAATGCCAGAAGTTGCAACAGATTTAGATTCTGTTAATTTAAGCACGTTTTGCGATTCTTTGCACTCAATTTACAAAGTGGATCCACATCTGTAATATTTTTTCCCCTAAGGAAAATAAAATGCCAGCAAGCTAAAACAGGTTAAGATATTCTAGCCAATTTGACCACCCTAGAGGGCACTTCTAAAGAAAACCACATATGAGTGCCCAATGGTAGAACATTAAATTCCTTTGGATGGACTTTGTTCCATTTAACGCACGTTTGCGGTCTTTGTACACAATTACAAAGTGGATCCAACAGTCTGTAATATTTCCCCTAAAAACAACCCACAAAATCGCTAGTAGATACAACAGACCTAGATATCAAGCACTTCTAATGTTTAACCTTTGATCTAGATTTTTCTATTAAGTACAATTTCTTGGAGAGGAAAACTACTCAAAATTTTGACTCATATCGCTTCACGCCATCACAATAAACACTGCAGGTTTGTGTCTTTACTGTCTGTTACAAAGTGGATCCACCAATGTAATATTTCCCCCTAAAAACATTTTTTTTTAAAATGCCAGAAGTTGCAACAGATTTAGAATTTAAACCACTTGAGACCTTGGAGGGAAACTCAAAGAAACACTATGATACCAAAGAACCCAAACTTGCAGTAGTTTTTATGGTCTGCGAAACAATAAAAAATAAGATTTTGAGTAATTTTGGTCTCCAAGAAATTGTTTTAAAAGAAAAAAATTTAATCAATGTTATGTTATCTTAAGCTATGTTAACTTGATCTAGATTTTTATATTAATACAATTTCTTGGAGAAGAAAACTACTCAAAATTTTGACTCATATCACTTCACGCATCACAATAAACACTGCAGGTTTGTGTCTTTACTGTCTGTTACAAAGTGGATCCACCAATGTAATATTTCCACCTAAAAACATTTTTAAAAAATGCCAGAAGTTGCAACAGATTTAGACCTTAGAGGGAACTCAAAGAAACACTATGATGCCAAAAACCCAAACTTGCAGTAGTTTTTTATTGTCTGCGAAACAATAAAAAATAAGATTTTGAGTAATTTTGGTCCCCAAGAAATTGTTTTAAAAGAAAAAATTTAATCAATGTTATGTTATCTAAGCTATGTTAACTTGATCTAGATTTTTATATTAATACAATATCTTGGAAAGGAAAACTACTCAAAATTTTTACTCATATCACTTCACGCATCACAATAAACACTGCGAGATTGTGTCTTTACTGTCTGTTACAAAGTGGATCCACAAATGTAATATTTCCCCTTAAAAACATTTTAAAAAAATGCCAGAAGTTGCAACATATTTAGAATTCAAACCACTTGAGACCTTAGAGGACACTCAAAGAAACACTATGATGCCAAGGTAGAACATTAAATGCCTTTGATGGACTTTGTCCATTTAAGCACGTTTCCGTCTTTATACACAATTACAAAGTGGATCCACATCTGTAATATTTCCGCCTAAAAAACAACCCACAAATCGCTTGTAGATAAAACAGACCTAGAAATCAAGCCACTTCTATGTTAACTCGATCTAGATTTTTATATTAATACAATAACTTGGAGAGGAAAACTACTCAAAATTTTGACTCATATCACTTCACGCATCACAATAAACACTGCAAGATTGTGTCTTTACTGTCTGTTACAAAGTGGATCCACCAATGTAATATTTCCCCAATTCCCCCTAAAAACATTTTTAAAAAATCCCAGAATTTGCAACAGATTTAAGCACATTTAAGCACGTTTGCGTCTTTGCTCTCAATTACAAAGTGGATCCACATCCATGATATTTACTGCTAAAAAAATTAAAACGCCAGTAGCTAAAAGAGGTTAACAATTCAAGCCAATTCACGCCCTAGAGGGCACTCAAAGAAACACTATGATGCCAAGGTAGAACATTAAATATTTCTGCCTAAAAACAACCCACAAATCGCTAGTAGATACAACAGACCTAGAAATCAAGACACTTCTATGTTAATTTGATGTAGATTTTCTATTAATACAATTTCTTGGAGAAGAAAACTACTCAAAATTTTGACTCATATCACTTCACGCATTACAATAAACACTGCAGGACTGTGTCTTTACTGTCTGTTACAAAGTGGATCCACCAATGTAATATTTCCCCCTAAAAACATTTTTGAAAAATGCCAGAAGTTGCAACAGATTTAGAATTCAAACCACTTGAGACCTTAGAAGGAACTCAGAGAAACACTATGATGCCAAGGTAGAACTTTAAATGCCTTTGATGGACTGTACATTTAAGCACGTTTGCATCTTTGCACTCAATTACAAAGTGGATCCACATCTGTAATATTTTCCCCTAAGAAAATAAAAATGCCAGCAGCTAAAACAGGTTAAGAATTCTAGCCAATTGACACCCTAGAGGGCACTCAAAGAAACACTATGATGCCAAGGTAGAACATTAATTCCTTTGATGGACTTTGTCCATTTAAGCACGTTTGCGTCTTTGTACACAATTACAAAGTGGATCCACATCTGTAATATTTCCCCCTAAAAACAACCCACAAATCGCTAGTAGATACAACAGACCTAGATATCAAGCCACTTCTATGTTAACTTGATCTAGATTTTTCTATTAATACAATTTCTTGGAGAGGAAAACTACTCAAAATTTTGACTCATATCGCTTCACGCATCACAATAAACACTGCAGGTTTGTGTCTTTACTGTCTGTTACAAAGTGGATCCACCAATGTAATATTTCCCCCTAAAAAAATTTTTTTTTAAATGCCAGAAGTTGCAACAGATTTAGAATTTAAACCACTTGAGACCTTGGAGGGAACTCAAAGAAACACTATGATACCAAAGACCCAAACTTGCAGTAGTTTTTATGGTCTGCGAAACAATAAAAAATAAGATTTTGAGTAATTTTGGTCTCCAAGAAATTGTTTTAAAAGAAAAATTTTAATCAATGTTATGTTATCTTAAGCTATGTTAACTTGATCTAGATTTTTATATTAATACAATTTCTTGGAGAAGAAAACTACTCAAAATTTTGACTCATATCACTTCACGCATCACAATAAACACTGCAGGTTTGTGTCTTTACTGTCTGTTACAAAGTGGATCCACCAATGTAATATTTCCCCCTAAAAACATTTTTAAAAAATTCCAGAAGTTGCAACAGATTTAGACCTTAGAGGGAACTCAAAGAAACACTATGATGCCAAAAACCCAAACTTGCAGTAGTTTTTATGGTCTGCGAAACAATAAAAAATAAGATTTTGAGTAATTTTGGTCCCCAAGAAATTGTTTTAAAAGAAAAAAATTAATCAATGTTATGTTATCTTAAGCTATGTTAACTTGATCTAGATTTTTATATTAATACAATATCTTGGAAAGGAAAACTACTCAAAATTTTTACTCATATCACTTCACGCATCACAATAAACACTGCGAGATTGTGTCTTTACTGTCTGTTACAAAGTGGATCCACAAATGTAATATTTCCCCTTAAAAACATTTAAAAAAAATGCCAGAAGTTGCAACATATTTAGAATTCAAACCACTTGAGACCTTAGAGGACACTCAAAGAAACACTATGATGCCAAGGTAGAACATTAAATGCCTTTGATGGACTTTGTCCATTTAAGCACGTTTCCGTCTTTATACACAATTACAAAGTGGATCCACATCTGTAATATTTCCGCCTAAAAACAACCCACAAATCGCTAGTAGATAAAACAGACCTAGAAATCAAGCCACTTCTATGTTAACTCGATCTAGATTTTTATATTAATACAATAACTTGGAGAGGAAAACTACTCAAAATTTTGACTCATATCGCTTCATGCATCACAATAAACACTGCAAGATTGTGTCTTTACTGTCTGTTACAAAGTGAATCCACCAATGTAATATTTCCCCCTAAAAACATTTTTAAAAAATGCCCGAAGTTGCAACAGATTTAGAATTCAAACCACTTGAGACCTTAGAGGGAACTCAAAGAAACACTATGATGCCAAGGTAGAACTTTAAATGCCTTTGATGGACTGTCCATTTAAGCACGTTTGCGTCTTTGCACTCAATTACAAAGTGGATCCACATCCATGATATTTAATAGCAGTAAATATCATGGATGTGGATCCACTTTGTAATTGAGTGCAAAGACGCAAACGTGCTTAAATGGACAGTCCAATATTACATTGGATCCACCAATGTAATATTTCAACAATTCCCCCTAAAAACATTTTTTAAAAATCCCAGAATTTGCAACAGATTTAGAATTCAAACCACTTGAGACCTTAGAGGGAACTCAAAGAAACACTATGATGCCAAGGTAGAACTTTAAATGCCTTTGATGGACTGTCCATTTAAGCAAGTTTGAATCTTTGCACTCAATTACAAAGTGGATCCACATCCATAATATTTCACCCTAAAAAAATAAAAATGCCAGCTGCTAAAAGAGGTTAACAATTCAAGCCAATTTACGCCCTAGAGGGCACTCAAAGAAACACTATGATGCCAAGGTAGAACATTAAATGCCTTTGATGGACGTTGTCCATTTAAGAACGTTTGCGTCTTCGTACACAATTACAAAGTGGATCCACATCTGTAATATTTCTGCCTAAAAACAACCCACAAATCGCTAGTAGATACAACAGACCTAGAAATCAAGACACTTCTATGTTAATTTGATGTAGATTTTCTATTAATACAATTTCTTGGAGAAGAAAACTACTCAAAATTTTGACTCATATCACTTCACGCATTACAATAAACACTGCAGGACTGTGTCTTTACTGTCTGTTACAAAGTGGATCCACCAATGTAATATTTCCCCCTAAAAACATTTTTGAAAAATGCCAGAAGTTGCAACAGATTTAGAATTCAAACCACTTGAGACCTTAGAAGGAACTCAGAGAAACACTATGATGCCAAGGTAGAACTTTAAATGCCTTTGATGGACTGTACATTTAAGCACGTTTGCATCTTTGCACTCAATTACAAAGTGGATCCACATCTGTAATATTTTCCCCTAAGAAAATAAAAATGCCAGCAGCTAAAACAGGTTAAGAATTCTAGCCAATTGACACCCTAGAGGGCACTCAAAGAAACACTATGATGCCAAGGTAGAACATTAAATGCCTTTGATGGACTTTGTCCATTTAAGCACGTTTGCGTCTTTGTACACAATTACAAAGTGGATCCACATCTGTAATATTTCCGCCTAAAAACAACCCACAAATCGCTAGTAGATAAAACAGACCTAGAAATCAAGCCACTTCTATGTTAACTCGATCTAGATTTTTATATTAATACAATAACTTGGAGAGGAAAACTACTCAAAATTTTGACTCATATCGCTTCATGCATCACAATAAACACTGCAAGATTGTGTCTTTACTGTCTGTTACAAAGTGAATCCACCAATGTAATATTTCCCCCTAAAAACATTTTTAAAAAATGCCCGAAGTTGCAACAGATTTAGAATTCAAACCACTTGAGACCTTAGAGGGAACTCAAAGAAACACTATGATGCCAAGGTAGAACTTTAAATGCCTTTGATGGACTGTCCATTTAAGCACGTTTGCGTCTTTGCACTCAATTACAAAGTGGATCCACATCCATGATATTTAATAGCAGTAAATATCATGGATGTGGATCCACTTTGTAATTGAGTGCAAAGACGCAAACGTGCTTAAATGGAAAGTCCAATATTACATTGGATCCACCAATGTAATATTTCAACAATTCCCCCTAAAAACATTTTTTAAAAATCCCAGAATTTGCAACAGATTTAGAATTCAAACCACTTGAGACCTTAGAGGGAACTCAAAGAAACACTATGATGCCAAGGTAGAACTTTAAATGCCTTTGATGGACTGTCCATTTAAGCAAGTTTGAATCTTTGCACTCAATTACAAAGTGGATCCACATCCATAATATTTCACCCTAAAAAAATAAAAATGCAAGCTGCTAAAAGAGGTTAACAATTCAAGCCAATTTACGCCCTAGAGGGCACTCAAAGAAACACTATGATGCCAAGGTAGAACATTAAATGCCTTTGATGGACGTTGTCCATTTAAGAACGTTTGCGTCTTCGTACACAATTACAAAGTGGATCCACATCTGTAATATTTCTGCCTAAAAACAACCCACAAATCGCTAGTAGATACAACAGACCTAGAAATCAAGACACTTCTATGTTAATTTGATGTAGATTTTCTATTAATACAATTTCTTGGAGAAGAAAACTACTCAAAATTTTGACTCATATCACTTCACGCATTACAATAAACACTGCAGGACTGTGTCTTTACTGTCTGTTACAAAGTGGATCCACCAATGTAATATTTCCCCCTAAAAACATTTTTGAAAAATGCCAGAAGTTGCAACAGATTTAGAATTCAAACCACTTGAGACCTTAGAAGGAACTCAGAGAAACACTATGATGCCAAGGTAGAACTTTAAATGCCTTTGATGGACTGTACATTTAAGCACGTTTGCATCTTTGCACTCAATTACAAAGTGGATCCACATCTGTAATATTTTCCCCTAAGAAAATAAAAATGCCAGCAGCTAAAACAGGTTAAGAATTCTAGCCAATTGACACCCTAGAGGGCACTCAAAGAAACACTATGATGCCAAGGTAGAACATTAAATGCCTTTGATGGACTTTGTCCATTTAAGCACGTTTGCGTCTTTGTACACAATTACAAAGTGGATCCACATCTGTAATATTTCCGCCTAAAAACAACCCACAAATCGCTAGTAGATAAAACAGACCTAGAAATCAAGCCACTTCTATGTTAACTCGATCTAGATTTTATATTAATACAATAACTTGGAGAGGAAAACTACTCAAAATTTTGACTCATATCGCTTCATGCATCACAATAAACACTGCAAGATTGTGTCTTTACTGTCTGTTACAAAGTGAATCCACCAATGTAATATTTCCCCCTAAAAACATTTTTAAAAAATGCCCGAAGTTGCAACAGATTTAGAATTCAAACCACTTGAGACCTTAGAGGGAACTCAAAGAAACACTATGATGCCAAGGTAGAACTTTAAATGCCTTTGATGGACTGTCCATTTAAGCACGTTTGCGTCTTTGCACTCAATTACAAAGTGGATCCACATCCATGATATTTAATAGCAGTAAATATCATGGATGTGGATCCACTTTGTAATTGAGTGCAAAGACGCAAACGTGCTTAAATGGAAAGTCCAATATTACATTGGATCCACCAATGTAATATTTCAACAATTCCCCCTAAAAACATTTTTTAAAAATCCCAGAATTTGCAACAGATTTAGAATTCAAACCACTTGAGACCTTAGAGGGAACTCAAAGAAACACTATGATGCCAAGGTAGAACTTTAAATGCCTTTGATGGACTGTCCATTTAAGCAAGTTTGAATCTTTGCACTCAATTACAAAGTGGATCCACATCCATAATATTTCACCCTAAAAAAATAAAAATGCAAGCTGCTAAAAGAGGTTAACAATTCAAGCCAATTTACGCCCTAGAGGGCACTCAAAGAAACACTATGATGCCAAGGTAGAACATTAAATGCCTTTGATGGACGTTGTCCATTTAAGAACGTTTGCGTCTTCGTACACAATTACAAAGTGGATCCACATCTGTAATATTTCTGCCTAAAAACAACCCACAAATCGCTAGTAGATACAACAGACCTAGAAATCAAGACACTTCTATGTTAATTTGATGTAGATTTTCTATTAATACAATTTCTTGGAGAAGAAAACTACTCAAAATTTTGACTCATATCACTTCACGCATTACAATAAACACTGCAGGACTGTGTCTTTACTGTCTGTTACAAAGTGGATCCACCAATGTAATATTTCCCCCTAAAAACAATTTTTTTTTAAATGCCAGAAGTTGCAACAGATTTAGAATTTAAACCACTTGAGACCTTGGAGGGAACTCAAAGAAACACTATGATACCAAAGACCCAAACTTGCAGTAGTTTTTATGGTCTGCGAAACAATAAAAAATAAGATTTTGAGTAAATTTGGTCTCCAAGAAATTGTTTTAAAAGAAAAAATTTAATCAATGTTATGTTATCTTAAGCTATGTTAACTTGATCTAGATTTTTATATTAATACAATTTCTTGGAGAAGAAAACTACTCAAAATTTTGACTCATATCACTTCACGCATCACAATAAACACTGCAGGTTTGTGTCTTTACTGTCTGTTACAAAGTGGATCCACCAATGTAATATTTCCCCCTAAAAACATTTTTAAAAAATGCCAGAAGTTGCAACAGATTTAGACCTTAGAGGGAACTCAAAGAAACACTATGATGCCAAAAACCCAAACTTGCAGTAGTTTTTATGGTCTGCGAAACAATAAAAAATAAGATTTTGAGTAATTTTGCTCCCCAAGAAATTGTTTTAAAAGAAAAAATTTAATCAATGTTATGTTATCTTAAGCTATGTTAACTTGATCTAGATTTTTATATTAATACAATATATTGGAAAGGAAAACTACTCAAAATTTTTACTCATATCACTTCACGCATTGCAATAAACACTGCGAGATTGTGTCTTTACTGTCTGTTACAAAGTGGATCCACAAATGTAATATTTCCCCTTAAAAACATTTTAAAAAAATGCCAGAAGTTGCAACATATTTAGAATTCAAACCACTTGAGACCTTAGAGGACACTCAAAGAAACACTATGATGCCAAGGTAGAACATTAAATGCCTTTGATGGACTTTGTCCATTTAAGCACGTTTCCGTCTTTATACACAATTACAAAGTGGATCTACATCTGTAATATTTCCGCCTAAAAACAACCCACAAATCGCTAGTAGATAAAACAGACCTAGAAATCAAGCCACTTCTATGTTAACTCGATCTAGATTTTTATATTAATACAATAACTTGGAGAGGAAAACTACTCAAAATTTTGACTCATATCACTTCATGCATCACAATAAACACTGCAAGACTGTGTCTTTACTGTCTGTTACAAAGTGAATCCACCAATGTAATATTTCCCCCTAAAAACATTTTTAAAAAATGCCCGAAGTTGCAACATATTTAGAATTCAAACCACTTGAGACCTTAGAGGGAACTCAAAGAAACACTATGATGCCAAGGTAGAACTTTAAATGCCTTTGATGGACTGTACATTTAAGCACGTTTGCATCTTTGCACTCAATTACAAAGTGGATCCACATCTGTAATATTTTCCCCTAAGAAAATAAAAATGCCAGCAGCTAAAACAGGTTAAGAATTCTAGCCAATTGACACCCTAGAGGGCACTCAAAGAAACACTATGATGCCAAGGTAGAACATTAATTCCTTTGATGGACTTTGTCCATTTAAGCACGTTTGCGTCTTTGTACACAATTACAAAGTGGATCCACATCTGTAATATTTCCCCCTAAAAACAACCCACAAATCGCTAGTAGATACAACAGACCTAGATATCAAGCCACTTCTATGTTAACTTGATCTAGATTTTTCTATTAATACAATTTCTTGGAGAGGAAAACTACTCAAAATTTTGACTCATATCGCTTCACGCATCACAATAAACACTGCAGGTTTGTGTCTTTACTGTCTGTTACAAAGTGGATCCACCAATGTAATATTTCCCCCTAAAAACATTTTTTTTTAAATGCCAGAAGTTGCAACAGATTTAGAATTTAAACCACTTGAGACCTTGGAGGGAACTCAAAGAAACACTATGATACCAAAGACCCAAACTTGCAGTAGTTTTTATGGTCTGCGAAACAATAAAAAATAAGATTTTGAGTAATTTTGGTCTCCAAGAAATTGTTTTAAAAGAAAAATTTTAATCAATGTTATGTTATCTTAAGCTATGTTAACTTGATCTAGATTTTTATATTAATACAATTTCTTGGAGAAGAAAACTACTCAAAATTTTGACTCATATCACTTCACGCATCACAATAAACACTGCAGGTTTGTGTCTTTACTGTCTGTTACAAAGTGGATCCACCAATGTAATATTTCCCCCTAAAAACATTTTTAAAAAATGCCAGAAGTTGCAACAGATTTAGACCTTAGAGGGAACTCAAAGAAACACTATGATGCCACAAACCCAAACTTGCAGTAGTTTTTATGGTCTGCGAAACAATAAAAAATAAGATTTTGAGTAATTTTGGTCCCCAAGAAATTGTTTTAAAAGAAAAAATTTAATCAATGTTATGTTATCTTAAGCTATGTTAACTTGATCTAGATTTTTATATTAATACAATATCTTGGAAAGGAAAACTACTCAAAATTTTTACTCATATCACTTCACGCATCACAATAAACACTGCGAGATTGTGTCTTTACTGACTGTTACAAAGTGGATCCACAAATGTAATATTTCCCCTTAAAAACATTTAAAAAAAATGCCAGAAGTTGCAACATATTTAGAATTCAAACCACTTGAGACCTTAGAGGACACTCAAAGAAACACTATGATGCCAAGGTAGAACATTAAATGCCTTTGATGGACTTTGTCCATTTAAGCACGTTTCCGTCTTTATACACAATTACAAAGTGGATCCACATCTGTAATATTTCCGCCTAAAAACAACCCACAAATCGCTAGTAGATAAAACAGACCTAGAAATCAAGCCACTTCTATGTTAACTCGATCTAGATTTTTATATTAATACAATAACTTGGAGAGGAAAACTACTCAAAATTTTGACTCATATCGCTTCATGCATCACAATAAACACTGCAAGATTGTGTCTTTACTGTCTGTTACAAAGTGAATCCACCAATGTAATATTTCCCCCTAAAAACATTTTTAAAAAATGCCCGAAGTTGCAACAGATTTAGAATTCAAACCACTTGAGACCTTAGAGGGAACTCAAAGAAACACTATGATGCCAAGGTAGAACTTTAAATGCCTTTGATGGACTGTCCATTTAAGCACGTTTGCGTCTTTGCACTCAATTACAAAGTGGATCCACATCCATGATATTTAATAGCAGTAAATATCATGGATGTGGATCCACTTTGTAATTGAGTGCAAAGACGCAAACGTGCTTAAATGGACAGTCCAATATTACATTGGATCCACCAATGTAATATTTCAACAATTTCCCCTAAAAACATTTTTTTAAAAATCCCAGAATTTGCAACAGATTTAGAATTCAAACCACTTGAGACCTTAGAGGGAACTCAAAGAAACACTATGATGCCAAGGTAGAACTTTAAATGCCTTTGATGGACTGTCCATTTAAGCAAGTTTGAATCTTTGCACTCAATTACAAAGTGGATCCACATCCATAATATTTCACCCTAAAAAATAAAAATGCCAGCTGCTAAAAGAGGTTAACAATTCAAGCCAATTTACGCCCTAGAGGGCACTCAAAGAAACACTATGATGCCAAGGTAGAACATTAAATGCCTTTGATGGACGTTGTCCATTTAAGAACGTTTGCGTCTTCGTACACAATTACAAAGTGGATCCACATCTGTAATATTTCTGCCTAAAAACAACCCACAAATCGCTAGTAGATACAACAGACCTAGAAATCAAGACACTTCTATGTTAATTTGATGTAGATTTTCTATTAATACAATTTCTTGGAGAAGAAAACTACTCAAAATTTTGACTCATATCACTTCACGCATTACAATAAACACTGCAGGACTGTGTCTTTACTGTCTGTTACAAAGTGGATCCACCAATGTAATATTTCCCCCTAAAAACATTTTTGAAAAATGCCAGAAGTTGCAACAGATTTAGAATTCAAACCACTTGAGACCTTAGAAGGAACTCAGAGAAACACTATGATGCCAAGGTAGAACTTTAAATGCCTTTGATGGACTGTACATTTAAGCACGTTTGCATCTTTGCACTCAATTACAAAGTGGATCCACATCTGTAATATTTTCCCCTAAGAAAATAAAAATGCCAGCAGCTAAAACAGGTTAAGAATTCTAGCCAATTGACACCCTAGAGGGCACTCAAAGAAACACTATGATGCCAAGGTAGAACATTAATTCCTTTGATGGACTTTGTCCATTTAAGCACGTTTGCGTCTTTGTACACAATTACAAAGTGGATCCACATCTGTAATATTTCCCCCTAAAAACAACCCACAAATCGCTAGTAGATACAACAGACCTAGATATCAAGCCACTTCTATGTTAACTTGATCTAGATTTTTCTATTAATACAATTTCTTGGAGAGGAAAACTACTCAAAATTTTGACTCATATCGCTTCACGCATCACAATAAACACTGCAGGTTTGTGTCTTTACTGTCTGTTACAAAGTGGATCCACCAATGTAATATTTCCCCCTAAAAAAATTTTTTTTTTAAATGCCAGAAGTTGCAACAGATTTAGAATTTAAACCACTTGAGACCTTGGAGGGAACTCAAAGAAACACTATGATACCAAAGACCCAAACTTGCAGTAGTTTTTATGGTCTGCGAAACAATAAAAAATAAGATTTTGAGTAATTTTGGTCTCCAAGAAATTGTTTTAAAAGAAAAATTTTAATCAATGTTATGTTATCTTAAGCTATGTTAATTTGATCTAGATTTTTATATTAATACAATTTCTTGGAGAAGAAAACTACTCAAAATTTTGACTCATATCACTTCACGCATCACAATAAACACTGCAGGTTTGTGTCTTTACTGTCTGTTACAAAGTGGATCCACCAATGTAATATTTCCCCCTAAAAACATTTTTAAAAAATTCCAGAAGTTGTAACAGATTTAGACCTTAGAGGGAACTCAAAGAAACACTATGATGCCAAAAACCCAAACTTGCAGTAGTTTTTATGGTCTGCGAAACAATAAAAAATAAGATTTTGAGTAATTTTGGTCCCCAAGAAATTGTTTTAAAAGAAAAAAATTAATCAATGTTATGTTATCTTAAGCTATGTTAACTTGATCTAGATTTTTATATTAATACAATATCTTGGAAAGGAAAACTACTCAAAATTTTTACTCATATCACTTCACGCATCACAATAAACACTGCGAGATTGTGTCTTTACTGTCTGTTACAAAGTGGATCCACAAATGTAATATTTCCCCTTAAAAACATTTAAAAAAAATGCCAGAAGTTGCAACATATTTAGAATTCAAACCACTTGAGACCTTAGAGGACACTCAAAGAAACACTATGATGCCAAGGTAGAACATTAAATGCCTTTGATGGACTTTGTCCATTTAAGCACGTTTCCGTCTTTATACACAATTACAAAGTGGATCCACATCTGTAATATTTCCGCCTAAAAACAACCCACAAATCGCTAGTAGATAAAACAGACCTAGAAATCAAGCCACTTCTATGTTAACTCGATCTAGATTTTTATATTAATACAATAACTTGGAGAGGAAAACTACTCAAAATTTTGACTCATATCGCTTCATGCATCACAATAAACACTGCAAGATTGTGTCTTTACTGTCTGTTACAAAGTGAATCCACCAATGTAATATTTCCCCCTAAAAACATTTTTAAAAAATGCCCGAAGTTGCAACAGATTTAGAATTCAAACCACTTGAGACCTTAGAGGGAACTCAAAGAAACACTATGATGCCAAGGTAGAACTTTAAATGCATTTGATGGACTGTCCATTTAAGCACGTTTGCGTCTTTGCACTCAATTACAAAGTGGATCCACATCCATGATATTTAATAGCAGTAAATATCATGGATGTGGATCCACTTTGTAATTGAGTGCAAAGACGCAAACGTGCTTAAATGGACAGTCCAATATTACATTGGATCCACCAATGTAATATTTCAACAATTCCCCCTAAAAACATTTTTTAAAAATCCCAGAATTTGCAACAGATTTAGAATTCAAACCACTTGAGACCTTAGAGGGAACTCAAAGAAACACTATGATGCCAAGGTAGAACTTTAAATGCCTTTGATGGACTGTCCATTTAAGCAAGTTTGAATCTTTGCACTCAATTACAAAGTGGATCCACATCCATAATATTTCACCCTAAAAAAATAAAAATGCCAGCTGCTAAAAGAGGTTAACAATTCAAGCCAATTTACGCCCTAGAGGGCACTCAAAGAAACACTATGATGCCAAGGTAGAACATTAAATGCCTTTGATGGACGTTGTCCATTTAAGAACGTTTGCGTCTTCGTACACAATTACAAAGTGGATCCACATCTGTAATATTTCTGCCTAAAAACAACCCACAAATCGCTAGTAGATACAACAGACCTAGAAATCAAGACACTTCTATGTTAATTTGATGTAGATTTTCTATTAATACAATTTCTTGGAGAAGAAAACTACTCAAAATTTTGACTCATATCACTTCACGCATTACAATAAACACTGCAGGACTGTGTCTTTACTGTCTGTTACAAAGTGGATCCACCAATGTAATATTTCCCCCTAAAAACATTTTTGAAAAATGCCAGAAGTTGCAACAGATTTAGAATTCAAACCACTTGAGACCTTAGAAGGAACTCAGAGAAACACTATGATGCCAAGGTAGAACTTTAAATGCCTTTGATGGACTGTACATTTAAGCACGTTTGCATCTTTGCACTCAATTACAAAGTGGATCCACATCTGTAATATTTTCCCCTAAGAAAATAAAAATGCCAGCAGCTAAAACAGGTTAAGAATTCTAGCCAATTGACACCCTAGAGGGCACTCAAAGAAACACTATGATGCCAAGGTAGAACATTAAATGCCTTTGATGGACTTTGTCCATTTAAGCACGTTTGCGTCTTTGTACACAATTACAAAGTGGATCCACATCTGTAATATTTCCGCCTAAAAACAACCCACAAATCGCTAGTAGATAAAACAGACCTAGAAATCAAGCCACTTCTATGTTAACTCGATCTAGATTTTTATATTAATACAATAACTTGGAGAGGAAAACTACTCAAAATTTTGACTCATATCGCTTCATGCATCACAATAAACACTGCAAGATTGTGTCTTTACTGTCTGTTACAAAGTGAATCCACCAATGTAATATTTCCCCCTAAAAACATTTTTAAAAAATGCCCGAAGTTGCAACAGATTTAGAATTCAAACCACTTGAGACCTTAGAGGGAACTCAAAGAAACACTATGATGCCAAGGTAGAACTTTAAATGCCTTTGATGGACTGTCCATTTAAGCACGTTTGCGTCTTTGCACTCAATTACAAAGTGGATCCACATCCATGATATTTAATAGCAGTAAATATCATGGATGTGGATCCACTTTGTAATTGAGTGCAAAGACGCAAACGTGCTTAAATGGAAAGTCCAATATTACATTGGATCCACCAATGTAATATTTCAACAATTCCCCCTAAAAACATTTTTTAAAAATCCCAGAATTTGCAACAGATTTAGAATTCAAACCACTTGAGACCTTAGAGGGAACTCAAAGAAACACTATGATGCCAAGGTAGAACTTTAAATGCCTTTGATGGACTGTCCATTTAAGCAAGTTTGAATCTTTGCACTCAATTACAAAGTGGATCCACATCCATAATATTTCACCCTAAAAAAATAAAAATGCAAGCTGCTAAAAGAGGTTAACAATTCAAGCCAATTTACGCCCTAGAGGGCACTCAAAGAAACACTATGATGCCAAGGTAGAACATTAAATGCCTTTGATGGACGTTGTCCATTTAAGAACGTTTGCGTCTTCGTACACAATTACAAAGTGGATCCACATCTGTAATATTTCTGCCTAAAAACAACCCACAAATCGCTAGTAGATACAACAGACCTAGAAATCAAGACACTTCTATGTTAATTTGATGTAGATTTTCTATTAATACAATTTCTTGGAGAAGAAAACTACTCAAAATTTTGACTCATATCACTTCACGCATTACAATAAACACTGCAGGACTGTGTCTTTACTGTCTGTTACAAAGTGGATCCACCAATGTAATATTTCCCCTAAAAACAATTTTTTTTTAAATGCCAGAAGTTGCAACAGATTTAGAATTTAAAACCACTTGAGACCTTGGAGGGAACTCAAAGAAACACTATGATACCAAAGACCCAAACTTGCAGTAGTTTTTATGGTCTGCGAAACAATAAAAAATAAGATTTTGAGTAAATTTGGTCTCCAAGAAATTGTTTTAAAAGAAAAAATTTAATCAATGTTATGTTATCTTAAGCTATGTTAACTTGATCTAGATTTTTATATTAATACAATTTCTTGGAGAAGAAAACTACTCAAAATTTTGACTCATATCACTTCACGCATCACAATAAACACTGCAGGTTTGTGTCTTTACTGTCTGTTACAAAGTGGATCCACCAATGTAATATTTCCCCCTAAAAAACATTTTTAAAAAATGCCAGAAGTTGCAACAGATTTAGACCTTAGAGGGAACTCAAAGAAAACACTATGATGCCAAAAACCCAAACTTGCAGTAGTTTTTATGGTCTGCGAAACAATAAAAAATAAGATTTTGAGTAATTTTGCTCCCCAAGAAATTGTTTTAAAAGAAAAAATTTAATCAATGTTATGTTATCTTAAGCTATGTTAACTTGATCTAGATTTTTATATTAATACAATATATTGGAAAGGAAAACTACTCAAAATTTTTACTCATATCACTTCACGCATTGCAATAAACACTGCGAGATTGTGTCTTTACTGTCTGTTACAAAGTGGATCCACAAATGTAATATTTCCCCTTAAAAACATTTTAAAAAAATGCCAGAAGTTGCAACATATTTAGAATTCAAACCACTTGAGACCTTAGAGGACACTCAAAGAAACACTATGATGCCAAGGTAGAACATTAAATGCCTTTGATGGACTTTGTCCATTTAAGCACGTTTCCGTCTTTATACACAATTACAAAGTGGATCTACATCTGTAATATTTCCGCCTAAAAACAACCCACAAATCGCTAGTAGATAAAACAGACCTAGAAATCAAGCCACTTCTATGTTAACTCGATCTAGATTTTTATATTAATACAATAACTTGGAGAGGAAAACTACTCAAAATTTTGACTCATATCACTTCATGCATCACAATAAACACTGCAAGACTGTGTCTTTACTGTCTGTTACAAAGTGAATCCACCAATGTAATATTTCCCCCTAAAAACATTTTTAAAAAATGCCCGAAGTTGCAACATATTTAGAATTCAAACCACTTGAGACCTTAGAGGGAACTCAAAGAAACACTATGATGCCAAGGTAGAACTTTAAATGCCTTTGATGGACTGTACATTTAAGCACGTTTGCATCTTTGCACTCAATTACAAAGTGGATCCACATCTGTAATATTTTCCCCTAAGAAAATAAAAATGCCAGCAGCTAAAACAGGTTAAGAATTCTAGCCAATTGACACCCTAGAGGGCACTCAAAGAAACACTATGATGCCAAGGTTAGAACATTAATTCCTTTGATGGACTTTGTCCATTTAAGCACGTTTGCGTCTTTGTACACAATTACAAAGTGGATCCACATCTGTAATATTTCCCCCTAAAAACAACCCACAAATCGCTAGTAGATACAACAGACCTAGATATCAAGCCACTTCTATGTTAACTTGATCTAGATTTTTCTATTAATACAATTTCTTGGAGAGGAAAACTACTCAAAATTTTGACTCATATCGCTTCACGCATCACAATAAACACTGCAGGTTTGTGTCTTTACTGTCTGTTACAAAGTGGATCCACCAATGTAATATTTCCCCCTAAAAACATTTTTTTTTAAATGCCAGAAGTTGCAACAGATTTAGAATTTAAACCACTTGAGACCTTGGAGGGAACTCAAAGAAACACTATGATACCAAAGACCCAAACTTGCAGTAGTTTTTTATGGTCTGCGAAACATAAAAAATAAGATTTTGAGTAATTTTGGTCTCCAAGAAATTGTTTTAAAAAGAAAAAATTTAATCAATGTTATGTTATCTTAAGCTATGTTAAGCTTGATCTAGATTTTTATATTAATACAATTTCTTGGAGAAGAAAACTACTCAAAATTTTGACTCATATCACTTCACGCATCACAATAAACCACTGCAGGTTTGTGTCTTTACTGTCTGTTACAAAGTGGATCCACCAATGTAATATTTCCCACCTAAAAACATTTTTAAAAAATGCCAGAAGTTGCAACAGATTTAGACCTTAGAGGGAACTCAAAGAAACACTATGATGCAAAAACCCAAACTTGCAGTAGTTTTTATTGTCTGCGAAACAATAAAAAAATAAGATTATTGAGTAATTTTGGTCCCCAAGAAATTGTTTTAAAAGAAAAATTTAATCAATGTTATTGTTATCTTAAGCTATGTTAACTTGATCTAGATTTTTATATTAATACAATATCTTGGAAAGGAAAACTACTCAAAATTTTTACTCATATCACTTCACGCATCACAATAAACACTGCGAGATTGTGTCTTTACTGTCTGTTTACAAAGTGGACATCCACAAATGTAATATTTCCCCTTAAAACATTTAAAAAAATGCCCAGAAGTTGCAACATATTTAGAATTCAAACCACTTGAGACCTTAGAGGACACTCAAAGAAACACTATGATGCCAAGGTAGAACATTAAATGCCTTTGATGGACTTTGTCCATTTAAGCACGTTTCCGTCTTTATACACAATTACAAAGTGGATCCACATCTGTAATATTTCCGCCTAAAAACAACCCACAAATCGCTAGTAGATAAAACAGACCTAGAAATCAAGCCACTTCTATGTTAACTCGATCTAGATTTTTATATTAATACAATAACTTGGAGAGGAAAACTACTCAAAATTTTGACTCATATCACTTCACGCATCACAATAAACACTGCAAGATTGTGTCTTTACTGTCTGTTACAAAGTGATCCACCAATGTAATATTTCCCCCTAAAAACATTTTTAAAAAATGCCCGAA